>NC_080544.1:110458723-110648723 GCF_028640845.1 Ahaetulla prasina
GAGGTCTTATTTTTGGGGGAAAAAGGGTAGATTAGATTAAATTAGATTAGACCTTTCTTGCCCCAGTTGTTAAGCAAATCACTACAGTTGTTAAATTAAATGGCAAAAACGTGACATGGGGGGGGGCATGGGGAGGCCAAAAACGAGCCCGTTTTTGTACAATTGCAACTGCCATCTTGACTTCCCCCCTTTTTTTTTTTTTTTGATCCACTCCACAGGTACCCCTGCATTTTGCCAGCCCAGTTGGGGGGGGGGTGTCCCTTCCTGCTGCTCTCTACAGCTGACAGGCCCCTTGTTGGAAATAACTTTGTATTTGGCACGTCTCTTCTAAGCCCGGGCGTAGAATGAAAGATTTTATGGAAAGTCTCCAAGCTGTGTCATTCTTCTCCACACACAAGCGCACACTTTCAAAAAAGGCGCAGGGAACGGTTGCCCTGCGTCTCTACCATAATTATTTTAGCATTTTTAATCTGGATCCACGGGGGCTCATCTTACACGCCGTTGGTTTTCTTACTTGCACAGGAGAACGGGTGAGCAATTGCGTCACGCAGCGTTGACTGCTTGCATTTTTTGCAATTTTTCAGACGTGCCTCCTGGCTTATGCTGACATCTGAGCGCCTTTGGCCACAGCAGGCTGCGTCTCATTATTTGGAATATTAATTTCAACCAACAACCCACCCCTCCTTCTTTCTTTCTCTCTTCTTTTTTTCTCAGCCCGAGTTCCTAAGAAGATTCTGAAATGCAAGGCTGTTTCTCGGGAGCTCAATTTTTCCTCCACGGAGCAGATGGAAAAATTCCGCCTGGAACAGAAAGTTTATTTCAAGGGACAATGTCTAGAAGGTGCAGTTTTATTCTCCTAGGGGGATCTGGGCTGGGTTTTCACCAGGGAGGAAGAGAGAGAAAGAGAGAGAGAGAGGGAGGGAGAGAGAGAGGGAGGGGGGGTGGGAGAGAGGGAGAGGGGGGAGAGAGAGGGGGGGGGGGCAGCAGAAAGAATTAACATTTTTCTGCCCTATCAGAAGTCAGCACCAATAATAAATAAGGCTTATTTATTATTTAGCATATGGCATCGACAGAAGTCATTGATATACAAATTTAGTTTAAATAAAGCGTCAGCAAGTGTGTGTGTGTTTATTTGTTCACACTTTATTTAAACCAAACTTATTCTAGTGAGATTTGGGTATGGGCTGGGTATGTGGCAGTAGTGGGTTTCAAATTCCGGCGCTACTGGTTTGCTCCTGGGAGCGTGCGGCACTTCTGCGCAGAGCGTTTTTGATGACTCTGGGCAGGTGGGCGGAGCCCGCCGCCATCACCGCGCTACCGGTTTGCCCGAAACCGGGGCGAACTGGTAGCAACCCACCACTGGTATGTATATATGTATGTATACACACGTACCAGTGGTGAAATTCAGCCAGTTCTATCTGGATCACGCAATCCGGTAGCGCCACCAGCGAAAAGCTCTGCCCACCCGCCCAGACGTCGTCACGTCCCGTTTTTGACCCTCCGCGCATGCTAGAAAGCTCTGCACATGCATGGAGGAGGCGCGAGCATAGTGAGCACAAGCACACTCACTTTTGCAAACAGGTAGCGAAGATAAGTAAATATCATCCCTCACACACACACACACACACTGTGCTCACTGGGGAATTCTGGGAGTTGAAGTCCACACATCTTAAACTTATCAAGGTTTGCAAGGTTGTCTACACTATTTCATATCCTGACCATATAGGACAGGGGTCCCCAACCGTTCAGACCTCAGGGACCACTAAATATATAATTTTAAATCCTGTGGACCATTAATATGTTCTGTCTAATGACCGGCTGGGTGGGCGTGGCCAGGTGGTCGTGTGACTGGGTGGGTGTGGCCTACTAAATGTCACTCACATCAAGGGGCACCTCGCCAGCCTCTACTCACCCCTCCCCTGCCAACCACTACTCGCCACCCCACCCGGCTCCTTAGGGTTCCAACAGGAAGCAGTTGTAGGAGCTAAGCAGCCACCATGAGAAAGAGTTGGCAAAACAGCTCAGTTCAAATTGGATCTGACCAAGAAGGAGGCTCAGTAGAAGCACCTCACTGAGGACTAGGAGCATAGGCTTTCCAAGCAGAGGGAAGACCTGCAGGAGTGCAAGGCCAGGCACCGGCGCCTGGAGGCTCAGCGGGCTGAGATGGTCAGTTAGTTCCAGGCCATGATGCAGCCCCACTGGAACGAGGCCCTCCGGCTCTTCTCCACCAGCGGCGCTTCCCTCCAGCCTTCGCCCAAAGCCCCCCACCAGGAGGCTGAAGCAGACCCCAAGTTGGAATTTCTGCCCCCCTCTGACCTGCACAAGAAGACCCCGAAGGGGGAGACTCTCTGAAGCAACACAAATGTTCATTGCACATATCCGTCCCAGGGGCCGTAGTTTGACGACTCCTGATTTAGTGCAATATAAAAAAATGCAAATAATTTGTCTGCAGACCACCAACATTTTCTCGCGGACCACCTTTTGGTGACCGCTGATATAGGAGACTTAAGTGCAGGGGATGGCGGGCTTCCAGGCCATTACTTAAGCCGGACGACAGGCGTAAAAGGAGGAATTTGGCTTTTGATGGCACTCACCACCTTCTTATTTTTACAGAGTGGTTCTTTGAGTTTGGCTTTGTCATCCCAAACTCCACCAACACCTGGCAGTCTTTGATAGAAGCAGCTCCAGAGTCGCAAATGATGCCAGCTAATGTTCTCACGTGAGTGATTGCATTTCTCATTCACACAACCCCAGGTCAAAGTCAGTGACTGCCCAAAACACGGAGAGGGCCGAGAGGATCCCAATTCAAATACTGAGCTGTCCGTTCTTTAGCTGAAGTCCGCTCCAAGCTAAATCCCCTGGCTCTCTAGTGACCCACCAGCGGCCAGCAGAGCTAGCAGTAGATTCAGACAGTGAGGAGATTGGGGAGGAACGAGGGCCAGTCCTGGAGTCTGGGGAACGCTTGGATGAGAGCTCTGAGTCGGAGGCAGAGAGGGGGCTAAGGCCATTTGGTAATTCTTTGCTGTCTCCGGAGTCTGACATCAGTGAGGCAGAAGAACAGCGTGAGCCTGTTCCCAGTGTGCGCATGCGCAGAGCTGTCAGGAGACAGGAACAACTAAGGAAACAGGGTCGACTTGGCAGTAAGGCTTGGAGATGATCGGCTCCTCCCATAAGACACAAAAGAGAAGCGAACGGGACGTGAGCTTTTGCAGGAAGCAATTAGTTCATCTGGCCGATTCAAGATTTGAAAATTCTGTTTGTGATTCTGTGCCAAGTTTGGCCTTGCCCTGCGGCTGGAAATTAGCTGTCTGGCAGCGTTCCACGTGCGATAGGTGGGTGTTGATAACCTTCCTCTGAAAGACTTATCAATGAAAGTAATTTACAGCCGTAGGAATTAAAAAGAGGTTTGCTGGGACTAAGTTTGTGCTGTTTAATTTCTAAGGAAGCCTAGGTCAGAACAGGCTCCAATCAGCGGTGAAGTTTGCAGAGCACCCTTAATTTTCAGATTATTATCTTTATTATTATTTTGGTAATTCAAGCTGCCAAGCATCCCAGCTTGAATTCACAGGTGAGCGTCACCTGGTTTCTTTTCTTTTCTTTTTTTAATGGAGGTTGCCATATATAAAATTGCAAGTGAAAATAAAGACAATAGGAAAATGGAAAGCGAGAAAGGAAGAGTGAGGGATGAGGAGGAAGAAGAATCATTAGCTTCCGACTTTTTTTGCAGGGCAGTAAAATACAAAATAAAATTATGACTATTTTTGCATATTTCAGGTTGGCTCCTTCAGGCTTGAAATGATCAAGTCTTTATCATTTGGAGCCTGAGTGGCCAGCTTCCACAACCCCTGGCTCCAGCAAGACGTTTGGGCTGTTCGTTCGTTTGTTCATTCATTCGTTCATTCAGTCAGTGAGTTTCTATAGCTGCCCATCACAACCAATCTCAGGGCAGCTTACAGTGCTAAAGCTATAAAAACAATGAATACAAGAAAAAACCATTTAAAACGAGAAAAACATCTAAAGTAAACATAGACAGCAACCGAAATTATCAACCAGTTAGCAGTTTGGTGTAGTGGTTAAGGTGCTGGCTTAGAAACCAGGAGATGGTGCATTCTAGTTCTGCCAAGCATGAAAGCCAACTGGGTGACTTTGGAACCATCACCAGGTGGCTGTGAGTTCTAGTCCTGCCTTAAGCATGAAAGCCAACTGGGTGACTTTGAACCCATCACCAGGTGGCTGTGAGTTCTAGTTGTGTTTAAGCATGAAAGCCAACTGGGTGACTTTGAACCCATCACCAGGTGGCTGTGAGTTCTAGTTGTGTTTAAGCATGAAAGCCAACTGGGTGACTTTGGACCCATCACCAGGTGGCTGTGAATTCTAGTTGTGTTTAAGCATGAAAGCCACCTGGGTGACTTTGGACCCATCACCAGGTGGCTGTGAGTTCTAGTTGTGTTTAAGCATGAAAGCCAACTGGGTGACTTTGGACCCATCACCAGGTGGCTGTGAGTTCTAGTCCTGCCTTAAGCATGAAAGCCAACTGGGTGACTTTGGACCCATCACCAGGTGGCTGTGAGTTCTAGTCCTGCCTTAAGCATGAAAGCCACCTGGGTGACTTTGGACCCATCACCAGGTGGCTGTGAGTTCTAGTTGTGTTTAAGCATGAAAGCCAACTGGGTGACTTTGGACCCATCACCAGGTGGCTGTGAGTTCTAGTCCTGACTTAAGCATGAAAGCCAACTGGGTGACTTTGGACCCATCACCAGGTGGCTGTGAGTTCTAGTCCTGCCTTAAGCATGAAAGCCAACTGGGTGACTTTGGACCCATCACCAGGTGGCTGTGAGTTCTAGTCGCGCCTTAAGCATGAAAGCCAACTGGGTGACTTTGGAACCATCACCAGGTGGCTGTGAGTTCTAGTTGTGTTTAAGCATGAAAGCCACCTGGGTGACTTTGGAACCATCACCAGGTGGCTGTGAGTTCTAGTCGTGCCTTAAGCATGAAAGCCAACTGGGTGACTTTGGAACCATCACCAGGTGGCTGTGAGTTCTAGTCCTGCCTTAAGCATGAAAGCGAACTGCATGACTTTGTACCAATCATCGGGTGGCTATGAATTCTAGTTCTGCCTATGGCATGAAAAACCAGCTGGGTGACTTAATCATTCTCTCTCAGTCCAACCCACCTCACAGGGTTGTGGCGACGGTGAAAATAAGAGGAAAGAAGGCGCATTGGCCACCTTGAGCGATCTATAAATTAATAAAGGCAAGATAAAAATCAAAATAAATTACAGTAAAGCCCTTGGCCCATTCAGAGGCCCAGGATCGGGCAGACTGCCCAGTTTTTATAGCCTTAAATGTCCTCCTTCTGCCATTTCACTTTTTCTTTTTCTTCCCTGGTCCTTTTCTTCTTCTCCCTTTTCTCCTTCTGCAGCGGGAACGTGATCATAGAAACCAAGTTTTACGACGACGACCTCCTCGTCAGCACTTCCAGAGTAAGACTCTTCTACGTTTGAGAGAAGGCCGGGGCAGGGCTCGGGCCTGGCTTAGTTCCTCCCCACACCTGATTCCCAGGGGGGGCCGAATCCCCAATTTCTCCCCTCAAGGCGTCCAATGACGGAAGACTTTTTTTTAGGAGGTCCGGGGCATGGCGAGACTCGTGCCCTTTGACCCATCTTTCTCTTGCCCTCCTGCAAGGCCATCCTGCAACACCTTGTAGCCATCTGCTCAGATATTGGGGAAGGGGGCGGAGAGAAGGACTTTTTTTGGGGGGGGGCACCCCAACGGGCAAGAAGGATCAAGATTGTAAATGGGACTTAAGAGGGTTGGTTATTTTTCTTTAGATCTTTCTATGTCTCCGTACTTAGTCGCCTCCTTGGCAGACTGACTGTCGGCTCAGCTTCTTCATTGTCTTTCTTTACTTCTTTTAAGTTTCACCTGTTCGGCTCCCCTTTCTTTCTTTCTTCCTCTCTCTCTTTCTTTTTTTTTTTCTTCCCCATTTTTTAATTCCGACACTCCTCTCGGTTTAACTGGTCCAGACTCATTTCTTCCACCGTCCCGTTTCCTTGAACTTGTAAAATAGACTGCAATATTCTTACATAATGTAATTAAAAAATAAATTTCTGATTGAAAAGCAAATGCTCCTGGCTTTTGCTCAGAGTTTATTCCGTGGGTACGTTCTCCGGGGGGGGGGGGGGGGCACGAAAATAAGCACCAAACGATTTGAACTTCAGGTTTTCCAGCTTGGTCCTCTACCTGGTGTGTGTTCTGGATTCCTGGACAGAATGCCAAGAGGAAACTTTGCCACCAAGTGTTCCCTACAGGGCAATGGTTAATCTGTTTATTTCCAAGAACTAGGGATGATATGATAGCAATCTTCCAGTATGCAGTGGAGTACCCCAAGGCTGTTTTAAGCCCAGGAATCTTCAACATCTTCTTCAATGATTTGGATTAGGGGATAGATGGGGAACTCATCAAATTTGCAGGTGACACCAAGCTGGCAGGAATAGCCAACACTCCAGAAGATAGGCTCAACATACAGAAGGATCTTGACAGACTTGAACATTGGGCGCTATCTAACAAAATGAAATTCAACAGTGAAAAAAGTAAGGTTCTACATTTAGGCCAAAAAAACAAAATGCACCAGTACCATATATGTGGTACCTTGCTCAATAGTAGTACCTGTGAAAGGGATCTTGGAGTCCTAGTGGACGACCATTTAAATACGAGCCAGCCGTGTGCAGCAGCTGCCAAAAAAGCCAACACAGTTCTAGGCTGCATAAACAGAGGGATCGAATCAAGATCACGTGAAGTGTTAATACCATTTTATAATGCCTTGGTAAGGCCACACTTGGATTACGGCATCCAGTTTTGGTCGCCACAATGTAAAAAAGATGTGGAGACTCTAGAAAGAGTGCAGAGAAGAGCAACCAAGAGGATTAGGGGACTGGAGACTAAAACATATGAAGAACGGTTGCAGGAACTAGGTATGTCTAGTTTAATGAAAAGAAGGATTAGAGGAGACATGATAGCAGTGTTCCGATATCTCAGGGGCTGCCCCAAAGAGGATTTGGAGGTCAGGCTATCCTCCAAAGCCCGTGAGGGTAGAACAAGAAGCAATGGGTGGAAACTAATCAAGGAGAGAAGCAACTTAGAACTAAGGAGAAATTTCCTAACACTGAACAATGAATCAGTGGAACTACTTGCCTCCGGAAGTTGTGAATGCTCCAACGCTGGAAGTTTTTAAGAAGATGTTGGATAACCATTTGTCTGAAGTGGTGTAGGGTTTCCTGCCTAAGCAGGGGGTTGGACTAGAAGACCTCCAAGGTCCCCTCCAACTCTCTTATTCTATTCTATTCAATATCTCAGGGGCTGCCACAAAGAAGAGGGAGTCAAAACTATTCTCCAAAGCACCTGAAGGCAGAACAAAAATCAATGGATGGAAACTAATCAAGGAGAGAAGCAATCTGGATCTAAGGAAAAACCTCCTAACAGTGAGAACAATTAACGGAATGGCTTAACACCAAAAGTTGTGGCTCCACTGGAGGTCTTTAAGAAGACGATTGGGTGACCATTTGTCTGAAATGGTTTAGGGTCTCCTGCTTGAGCAAGGGGTTGGACTAGAGGACCTCCAAGGTCCCTTCCAAGTCTGTTATCCTCTCAGTCCCGCAGAAGAGTATTGACACATCAGAGGGTCCTTTCACACACAGCCCACCAGCTGTTCCTTAGAGATGCTATCCATCCTGATGGTTTGGATGAAGGCCCTCCGTGTGTTCCATATTCTGGGCTTTTTTCAACACACGAAACCTGATTTTATATGCTTTTTTTTTTTTTTTTTTTGTCCTGCCCATCAGCCGAAGGGGAGGGAACCGTTTTGCTCAAAACAACTTCTGTATCTCCTGCTCGTTCATAAATAAAGCAGAAAGCAGCTGAGGCTCAACTAATTATCTGGCGCATTGACACACACACCTACCTAGCAATGATAAGTGGGTGTCAGGCTTCCAAGTAACACTCCCCACGAAAGAAGACTCCGGGGCTAGATGTTCCTCAAAATTCCATTTTACTAGAGATGTAGAGATATTGGCACATCTGGGAAAACCCGAATCTGAAAGCTTCCAGGTTTTCCCCACCCAAAAGAAAGTCCATGTTGTGCCTCGCCCACCCCCCTCTCCGCAGCCGGGCCCCTCTCATCTCCTGTTATCTCAGCCAGGGACTGATAGTGCAGACAAATGGCCTGGCATGCCCCCAGCCGCCAGTCCTGGCACCATGCCTGGACAGACTGAGCAAGACGAATGGCCTGGCATGCCTCCGGCCCCCGGTCCTGGCACCATGCTCGGACAGACCGAGCAAATAAACCCCTCCCCCACAGCATGTGAACATGAGGAACCTGAAGCCAGTCACGAGCTGGAATTGCCGGCAGCTGGAGGGTGGACGGATCCACGCTTCCGGAGAATGGAGAGGCGACGTCAGCAAAAGGAAGGGAGGGGCAGGCCTGGATAAGTGCTGAGTCATGGAGCCACACCCCATGGCCTATATAAAGGATCTGCTTTCTGGCATTCTTTGAGTCAGGCAAAGTCTAATCTGGATTGCTGAAGTCACATCTTGGACTCCTGCCTGCCCTGAGAACTCTGACAGAACTTTGGCAAAGCTGCAGAGGCTTTGTGGCCACGCTTGATACAGACTTCCCCAACCCGGCCGTCAGAGGAGGAGTGGGACACGACAGTCCAAGTCCTTTCCCCCTGCACCCACATGTCCATCACATGGTCCAGTAAAAATACCATCCCAACTGGAGATGCCTCCCTGTCACTCCTGTCTCCAAGTGCAGGACAGGATGTCCTTGACCCTCAAAGAAAATAATGTTGTTATGGCTAGATAGCATGGGTGAAATCCAGCAGGTTCTGACAGGATCTGGAGAACCGGTAGCGGAAATTTTGAGCAGTTCGGAGAACCAGCAAATACCACCTCTGGCTGGCCCCAGAGTGGGGTGGGAATGGAGATTTTGCAGTATCCTTCCCCTGGAGTGGGGTGGGAATGGGGATTTTGCAGTATCCTTCCCCTGGAGTGGGGAAGGAATGGGGATTTTGCAGTATCCTTCCCCTGGAGTGGGGTGGGAATGGAGATTTTGCAGTATCCTTCCCCTGGAGTGGGGAAGGAATGGGGATTTTGCAGTATCCTTCCCCTGGAGTGGGGTGGGAATGGGGATTTTGCAGTATCCTTCCCCTGGAGTGGGATGGGAATGAAATTTTGCAGTATCCTTCCCCTGGAGTGGGGTGGGAATGGGGATTTTGCAGTATCCTTCCCCTGGAGTGGGGTGTGAATGGGGATTTTGCAGTATCCTTCCCCTGGAGTGGGGTGAGAATGAGGATTTTGCAATATCCTTCCCCTGGAGTGGGGTGGGAATGGGGATTTTGCACTACCCTTCCCCTGGAGTGGGGTGGGAATGGGGATTTTGCAGTATCCTTCCCCTGGAGTGGGGTGGGAATGGGGATTTTGCAGTATTCTTCCCCTGGAGTGGGGTGGGAATGAGGATTTTGCAATAACCTTCCCCCTGGAGTGGGGTAGGAATGGAGATTTTGCAGTATCCTTCCCCTGGAGTGGGGTGGGAATGGGGATTTTGCAGTATTCTTCCCCTGGAGTGGGGTGGGAATGGGGATTTTGCAATATCCTTCCCCTGCCACGCCCACCAAGCCACACCCACAGAACCATTAGTTTAAAAACAATGGATTTCACCACTGCTAGATATCTCTCCACTCCATACAATCAGGAGTGGAATTCACTTACCTTCCTTACTGGTTCGCAAATGTGTCCATGTTCATGCATGCGCACAGCCTTCCGTCCATGCTCTTTGCTCACATGCACAGCTTGCACGCATGCGCGCGGCTAAAAAAACTGTGCCTAAATAGGATGGGATAGAGTCTGGGCGGGTGGGCAGGCCCAGCCACAATTTCCGGTACCAGTTCGGGCGAACCGGTCTGAACCGACTGAATCCCCCCTTCCCAGTTTCTGACAGCACTAATTGTGGCAGCCCCGAAAATCCAAAGTACAAGATGGCTTCCAGGACTGACACTGGGCTTGAATTTTAGCATGCAAGAGTGGAAACATCCTTCTCTTGCTGTCCGACTACAATTCCTTTGGCTCTATTACACGTAAAAGGGTAAAGGAGTCAGTACCGATTTTACTCCGCTAAATCATTGCCGATTCTAGGGACCGGTACCCATCTCCTGTTTCAAGCCCATTGAGCCAGCGCTGTCCAAAGACATTTCTGCGGTCAGGTGACCTGTAAGACGTAACAGAGCAGTTTTACCTTCCCACCAAAGTGGTACCTATTTATCTTCTCACATTTGCATGCTTTCGAACTGCTAGGTTGGCAGGTTCTGAGGCGAGGATGGGAGCTCACGCCAACCCATGGCACCCAGGTCTCGAACCTGATTTGATGGCTTTCCGGCTGACAAGTCCAGCATCTTAACTGCTGAGCCACCACGCTGCCCCTCTATTACATGGCACAAACCTCATACACAGGGCGAAACAGATTACAAATAGTCCTTGTGTTAGGACAGCGATTGGCTAGCCCAGTTGCCGTCGTAACCCCAAGACATGCAGGTTATTAAGTGGGAAATGTCAGGAATCCCATGTAAGGAGCAGGGGCTCCTGGAGTGGGGATTAACAGATTATTATCTGTTCATTAGCATCCTTTAGCATCCCCAATTTGCGGTTGGCACCTATCTGAATTCAGAGATATTTTTTTTGGGAAGACTTAAAGCTACCAAACATGTAAAAGGAGATATCCAGTGGAGCCACCTTGTGAGAAATTATAATTGTTGCATTCTTCTCCAATTTCTCACCCTCACCATGTCTTATGCTGGAAGATCTTATTCAGGACAGACCAGGGATCTCCAAACCTGGCCAGTGTAAGACTTGTGGACTTCAACTCCCAGAATTCCCCAGCCAGCATGGGGAATTCTGGGAATTAAAGTCCACAAGTCTTACAGCGGCCAAGTTTCGAGAGCCCTGAGATAGACAACAAGCCGACGGGAACTAATTTCTTAGATCCTCCTACTTCTCTAGTGAAGAGAAGGACCAGGGGAGACAGGATAGCATCTTCCAATATCCGAGGGTCTGCCACAAAGAAAAGGGAGGGTCCACTTATTTTCCAAAGCCCCTCAAGGCCAGACAAGGAATGATGGATGGAAACGGATCAAGGAGAGATTCAAACTAGAAATAAGGAGAATTTTTTTCGGACAGTGAGAACAATCAACCGATGGAACAGAAGTTGCCTTCAGAAGTTGTGAGAGCTCCATCACGGGAAGCTTTCAAGAAGAGACTGGACGGGCATTTGTCAGAAATGGTGCAGGGCAAGGATGTCAAACTCACGTCTTGGTGGCGTCACGTGACGTATCGGGACTTCCCCCTCCCCTTTGTTAAACCGGGCGTGGGCCTGGCTAGCATGTGATATTTCCAACCTGCGGGCCAGGAGTTTGACAGCCTTGGTATAGGGTCTCCTGCTTGGACCGGGTGGGGGGGAGGGTTGGTCTAGATCAGCGGTTCTCAACCTGTGGGTCGGGACCCCGTTGGGGGTCGAATGACGATTTGCCAGGGGTCGTCTAAGACCATCGGAAATATGGGAAGTATACTTGCGAGTCGAAGAATCGCGCTCCAATGGTTGACTCCACAAGCCAGCTGCAGGCTCTTCAAATCGCTAGCCGAATTCGGCTTCAGGCGCGATGAATTAAAAAAGAGAGAAATCTTTGCTCTGATGTCTCCCTCTCAAGCCAGCTGCAATCACTCCCAATCGCTAGCCTAATCTGGCTTCAGACGCGATAAACTTAATAGGGGAGGAGTCTCCGCTTTAATGCCTCCGTCCTCAAGGCAATCGCAAGCAGTTCAGATCGCTAGCCAATACGGCTTCAGGCGGGATAAATTCAAAACGAAAATAATTTTACGGTTGGGGTCGCCACATCGTGGGGAATTGCATTAAAGGGGTCGCAGCACTATAAAGGTTGAGAACCCCTGGTCTAGATCAAGGGTCCCCAACCTTTCGGACCTCAGGGACCACTAAATTTATCATTTTAAATCCTGTGGACCACTAAAAGGATCTGCCTAATGACCAGCTGGGTGGGCGTGGCCAGGTGGTCATCTGACTGGGTGGGTGTGGCCTACTAAATGTCATTCACGTCGAGAGGCATTTCGCCAGCCTCTACTCACCCCTCCCCTGCCAACCACTCCTCACCTCCCCAGTCGGGCTCCTTAGGGCCCCAACGGGAAGCAGTTGCTGGAGCTAACCAGCCACCATGAGAAAAAGTTGGCAAAATAATTCAGTTCAAATTGGATCTGACCGAGAAGGAGGCTCAGTAGAAGCACCTCACTGAGGACTAGGAGCATAGGCTTTCCAAACAGAGGGAAGACCTGCGGGAGTGCAAGGCCAGGTACCGGCGCCTGGAGGCTCAGTGGGCTGAGATGATCAGCCAGTTCCAGACCATGATGCAGTCCCACTGGAACGAGGCCCTTCGGCTCTTCGCCACCAGCAGTGCTTCCCCAAGACTGTCTACTGTTGACCTCACCCCATTCCTAAGAGGTCTGTAAGGGGCGTGCATAAGCGCACCAGCATGCCTACCGTCCCTGTCCTAATATTCCTTTTTACTTACCCTTTTCATGTATCCAAATTATATTTATACTTTTACCTGTTATCTTATATATGATTGACAAACTAAATAAATAAATAAATAAACTTGGACAAGTTGAAGATGGGTGGACCAACGGAGGGATTTATAAACCAGCCATCAAAATCCTCCATCGGCCAGACCTTCAGAGTTGTTCACAGGTATGGCCACTAGATGGCAGCAAAACACAACAGTTCTTTCAAAGCGAATTCTTAAATTTCTAAACTTCAGTGACATGAAGATGCGCGGACTTCAATTCCCAGAATTCCACAACCATCCTTTTGCGGGGGGGGGGAGTAATTGCTGCCTGGGGAATTCTGGGAGTTGAAGTCCACACGTTTTCAAATGGCCAAGTTTGAGAAATATAGTTTTAACTTCCTTTGAGTCTTCCCAAAGGGGCATGCTCTGGTTCTTTCAGACTTCAGCACCCATACTCCCCATCCTGTATGGGCCATCCAAGAAATGACTACCCACATGCATTGGGTACCCACGTCCATCAGCTGCTTTATTCAAAGGGAGCCGAAAGTTCATTAGCATGGTTTACAAACTGTACCGGGAAAAGCTCTTTTGCCTACCTGAGTTTCTCACCTAAAACTATACCAGGAAAGGGGGAAGGGAAGGGAAGGGAGGGGGGAAGGGAGAGAGGGAGGGAGGGAGGAAGGAAGGAAGGAAGGAAGGAAGGAAGGAAGGAAGGAAGGAAGTGATGACATATATATGGTTATGTTTTGCATCAACAAAACCTGCAACGACTAGGGTAAATTTGTACAATCGATTTATTGATTTGATTTTTATCCTGCTTTCATTATCATTTAGAGATAACTGAAAGTGGTAAACCTGTGTAATACTCCATCCTCCTTCTTTTTCCCCACAACAACAACCCTGTGAGGTGGGTTTTGGAGAGAGAGAGAGAGAGAGAGAGAGACTAGACTAGACTAGACTTTAACTGAATTCAGTTCAATTCAATTGAATAACAGAGTTGGAAGGGACCTTGGAGGTCTTCTAGCCCAACCCCCTGCTTAGGCAGGATACCCTATGTTAGATTCGGGCAATAACGAGGCAGGAGACCAGGATAGTGACAACAGCTCTTTACTATATGGTGAACCCAGCAGCCAGTGCTAGGGAAAACCTCTCTTTATATACAGTTTAGCCGGAGGCTTCAACCAATCAGCAACGTGCTATTTTCCCGCCAAAACTTTTAAAGATACATTACACTCCTTCCCTCCCAGAAAACACTTTACCAATATTTGCATAAAATTAGCATCTTATTTTTCTACGTAATCACGCAGGTAGACTGGGCGTCTCCTGACTCTTTCGGACCTGCGCAATTCATTTTCTGGGAGTGAGTCGAGCTGACCGGAGGGACTGTTTGTTCCTCTCAGCTCCTCCTCTAGGCCATCCGGCCCTGGATTATTTGCAGAGTCGTCCCTGCTGTTTTCAGGAGGAACCGGTTGGTGTCGCTGGACCTCCTGGAACTCAGATAAGTCCCGCGTTTGCCCCGGGTTTGAGTCAGCTGTGGATTCAAACATTGGGTAGTCAGGGCTTGTTTCGTCTGAGTCTGACCTGCTGGTTATGCGTTTCCTTATTTGGTCTATGTGGCGCTTCCATACCCGGCCATCCTCTATCTCTACTAGATATGATTTTGGTCCTGTTATCTCTAGGATTTTCCCTGTTAACCAGGTCGGACCCTCGCTGTAGTTGTGTGCCCACACTAGGTCGCCTACTGTCATCCCTCTTGTTTTACCGTGTGCCCCTTTGTAACCGTCTGGTGTGTAGTTTGGGTTTAAACGGTCTAGTGGGCACCTAAGCTTCCGACCCATTAATAGCTCTGCCGGGCTGCGGCCAGTTGTTACACAGGGGGTTCTGTGTTGGACTGCTAGGAAAGTATCGATTTTAGTTTGCCAATCGCCTGGCCTGATTCTAGACAATGCTTCCTTTGCGCTCCGAACGAAACGTTCTGCAAGGCCGTTCGTCGCAGGGTGGAAAGGCGCCGAGAGGACATGCCGGATGCCCTCCTCTGCCAAGTACCCCTCAAACTGGGTTGCCGTGAATTGCGGGCCGTTATCGGAGACTAAAATGTCGGGCAACCCGTGGGTTACAAATAGGTGCCGTAGGACTGAAATCACGGCCTCGGCTGTCATGGATCTCATGAGAATGATTTCCAGCCATTTGGAGTAGGCATCGACTACTACCAGAAAGATTTGGCCGTGGAAGGGGCCGGCAAAATCGATATGGATCCTAGACCAAGGGCCCTGGGGTCTCTCCCACTCCCGAATCGGGGCCGTTGGGGGTAGTGGTCTGGACTCCTGGCAGGCCTGGCATTTCCCTACCCTTTCAGCAATTTCCGTGTCCATTAAGGGCCACCACACATAGCTTCTCGCTAAGCCCTTCATTCTCACGATCCCTGGGTGGCCAATACCTTTTTCCAATACCTTTTTCCTCAATTTTTCCGGGATCACCACTCGATCCCCCCATAGCAGGCACCCCCCTTGAGCTGAGAGTTCCCCACGTTTTTTTACAAATTCTTTAAAACGCTCGCCCGGCGCAGCGGGCCAACCTCTTTGTACCCAACCAATTACAGTCCTTATTGTAATGTCCTTGTACGAAGCCCGAGCCACCTCCTTGGATGTGACTGGGCCAGAGTCCAAAGAGTCAATTAGCAGGACGGGTGTCCCCGGAGTGGGGTCTTCGATAGTCTCTGGTAACGGGCATCTGCTCAGGGCGTCCGCATGCCCTAATTCCTTCCCTGGCCGGTGTAGTAGTTTGTAAGAATACGCCGCTAGGAAGATAGTCCATCTGGTCAGTCTGGGCGAAAGTGCCACGGGTGTTGGGCGGTCGCCTGCCAACAGGCCTAGCAAGGGTCTATGGTCCGTGATGATTTCGAAATCACGACCAAATACGTATTCATGGAATTTCTTTACCCCGGAGACTATAGCCAAGGCTTCCCTATCTAGCTGGCTATAATTCCTTTCAGCTGATGACATTGTTCGGGAGTAATATGCAATAGGGGCTTCTGTGCCATTTGGCAACCTGTGGCTGAGCACAGCCCCCACCCCATAGGGAGATGCATCGCAGCTTAACACTAATGGCAGCGTGCCATTGTATTGGATAAGGAGGCTATCACTCGATGGGAGATTCTTTACCCGAGACTATAGCCAAGGCTTCCCTATCTAGCTGGCTATAATTCCTTTCAGCTGATGACATTGTTCGGGAGTAATATGCAATAGGGGCTTCTGTGCCATTTGGCAACCTGTGGCTGAGCACAGCCCCCACCCCATAGGGAGATGCATCGCAGCTTAACACTAATGGCAGCGTGCCATTGTATTGGATAAGGAGGCTATCACTCGATAGGAGATTCTTTACCCCTTCGAATGCCCTAGCTTCCGCCTTTTCCCAAGACCACGCAGCCGTCTTTGCTAGTAATTTGTGAAGCGGCTCGGCTATTGTTGCCTTATTTCTTAAAAATACCGCGTAGAAATTGACCAGACCTAAGAATGCCTGCAACTCTGTTTTGTTCTTTGGAACCGGGGCCTTCCTGATGGCCCGTACCTTGCTTCCAGTGGGGTGAATCCCTTCCCTGTCTATCCGGTAGCCCAGGAATTCCACAGATTCAACCCCGATCTGGCATTTGTTCAGTTTGACTTTGAGACCGGCAGACCGGAAAATGCCCAAAACTTTTCGCAGCCTTACCCCTAATTCCTCTAGATTCTCAGCGGATACCAATACATCGTCGAAGTATGGTACCACCCCTGGTAGTCCCTGCAACAGCCGCTCCATTAGGTTCTGAAATAACCCTGGAGCCACACTAACCCCAAACTGTAACCGGGTGCACTTAAAAGCCCCCCTGTGAGTCACAATTGTCTGCGCTTCGGCTGTGCTGCTATCTACGGGTAACTGTTGATAGGCTTGGGCCAAGTCTAGCTTGGCAAAAACCTGCCCTTGCCCCAATGAGTGTAGTAAGTGCTGTACCACCGGAACGGGGTAAGCACTCTTTTGCAATGCTTTGTTAAGCGTTGCCTTATAGTCAGCGCAAATCCGGACCGACCCGTCCGGTTTGACTGGGGTGACTATGGGGGTCTCCCACTTAGCATGGTCAACTGGCACTAGAATTCCCTGGTTTATTAGCTTGTCCAGTTCCCGGTCAATCCTGGGCTTTAGGGCGAATGGGACCCTCCTAGCCTTTAACCGAATAGGGGCAACTTGTGGGTCTAAGTTAAAGGAGATAGGGGTCCCCGTGTACTTGCCCAGGCAGTCCTTGAAAACGTCCTCAAACTCCTTCATGAGTGTGTCTTTGAGGTCGACTTCGTTTCTGAAGATTCCAGTCACTCCCATGCCCAATGCTCGGAACCAGTCCAGTCCCAACAAGCTTGGCAGGGTTCCATCGACTATGGTGATGGGCAGAGTTTTCTTGTATTGTCCATACTCGACGTGGACAGACGTTACCCCTCGAACAGGGATGCGATTCCCTTGGTAGTCTTGTACCTTTAATTTCTGTGGTTGCAGCTTGCGCTTCGCGATGGCGGGTAAGGCTTTCACGAGAGTGTCCCAGGACATGATCGTGATCGATGAGCCGGTGTCTACTTCCATTCGGCACGGTACCCCCTCAATGTGTGTTTTCGTAAAGATCTTTTTTTCTAGGCGTGTTGATGCGTGACCCACTCTCACGGCAGTCTGATTCAACTTTGCGCCTTTTTTGAATTGACCAATCACGGGCCGCTTCGCCGTTCCCGCGCTCTGATTGGTCAGTTTGAATTTTTGGCGGGAAGGTTGGGGCGCTCGACAGGCCTGTGCTATGTGCCCCTTCCTTTCGCACCGCCGACAAGTCGCATCCTTAAATTTGCAGTGTTGTCGTTGGTGTTGCCCTCCGCAACTTGCGCATTCGCCCCGGTCTTCTTTCTCCGACCTCCCGGTGTGGAAGACTCCTTCCTCTTCCTCACCGTCCGACTCGGCCTGGACCTCTTCGTTGTGGACCGGGGTTGATTTCGCTCCAGCCCCTAGCGCGATCGGCTTTTGTAGGGTTTCTGCCGCTTGGGTGGACATCTCGTGAGCCCTGGCTTCGTCCAAGGCGATTGCCAGCGTTAGGTTGCTTCTAGACAGCAGCCGCCGTCGCAAACGGATGTCCCTGACCCCGCAAATGAGCTGGTCAAACAATGCGTCTTCCAAGTCTCGGTACTCGCAATGGTTCGCGGCTTTCCTCAGGGCTGCCATGTATACGCTGATGGACTCACCTTCTCGCTGCATGCGCTGCCTTAATTCGAACCGTTGTACAAACTTGGAAGGCGTTGGTGCATAGTGGGCTTTCAACGCAGTCTGCAGAGTTTGCCACGGTACCGACTGTACCGGCGTTGGCTCCGACAGCGATTCTGCGGTGTCGAAAACCTCCGGGCCGCAGTGGCTCAGGAAATACGCCCGCTTCCTGTTGTCCGAGACTCCTTGAAGTTCGTTCGCCTCGAGGAAGCACTCGAAACGAGCCATGTATGACCCCCATTTCTCCTTAGCTCGGTCGAATGGCGCTGGCGGTGTGTAGCTGGACATCGCTGCTTTCCGCCCCTTATTTGCTGGGTTCGCGTCTTCCTAGTGAGTTCAGCTCTTTTCCTGGCGCTCTTAGCCTCGAGATCCCATCCTCGTCGCCAGTGTTAGATTCGGGCAATAACGAGGCAGGAGACCAGGATAGTGACAACAGCTCTTTACTATATGGTGAACCCAGCAGCCAGTGCTAGGGAAAACCTCTCTTTATATACAGTTTAGCCGGAGGCTTCCACCAATCAGCAACGTGCTTTTTCCCGCTCAGTTTTCCCTCCAAAACTCTTAAAGATACATTACACCCTACACCACTTCAGAAAACTGGTTATCCAACCTCTTCTTAAAAACTTCCAGTGTTGGAGCATTCACATCCTCTGCAGGCAAGACGTTCCACTGATTAATGGTTCTCACTGTCAGGAAATTTCTCCTTAGTTCTAAGTTGCTTCTCTCCTTGATTAGTTTTCCACCCATTGCTTCTTGTTCTACCCCCAGGTGCTTTGGAGAATGGGTTGACCCCTTCCTCTATGTGGCAGCCCCTCAATATTGGAAGGCTGCTATCCTGTCTCCCCTGGTCCTTCTCTTCACTAGAATAGCCATGCCCAGTTCTTGCAACCGTTCTTCCTTTGTTTTAGCCTCCAGTCCCCTAATCCTCTTTGTTGCTCTTCTCTGCACTCTTTCTAGAGTCTCCACATCTTTTTTACATCGTGGCGACCAAAACTGAATGCAATATTCCAAGTGTGGCCTTACCAAGGCATTATAAAGTGGTATTAACACTTCACGTGATCTTGATTCTATCCCTCTGTTTATGCAGCCCAGAACTGTGTTGGCTTTTTTGACAGCTGCTGCACACAGCTGGCTCATATCTAAATGGTTATCCACTAGGACTCCAAGATCCCTCTCACAGCAAAGGGCAAGATACCACAAATACCGTACCTGTGCATTTGGTTTTTCTTGCCTAGATGTAGAACCTCCCTTTTTTCACCATTGAAGAGAAAGAGGGAGGGTGGGAGATGGAGTCGAAAACAGAGGCTGGCCCAGAGTCACCCAGTTTGCTTTCATGCCTAAAAACTGGACTAGAACCCATCACCTTCTGCTTCCTAGGCCAGCACCTCAACCACTAGACCCAAATGGTCCTAGCCAACATTTTCCACATTTGGAAGCTGGTGCTATAAACCTTTTCATGGGCTTTTAACCCTTTGCCCCCCACAACCTAATGCTTGTGCCAGTTCTTCAAATCCGTAATCAGACACACGGTCAATTCCTGCGATGGCTAAAGGTTTTAATCAGGGGTGAAATCCAGCAGGTTCTGACAGGTTCCGGAGAACCGGTAGTGGAAATTTTGAGCAGTTCAGAGAACTGGCAAATACCACCTCTGGCTGGCCCCAGAGTAGGGTGGGAATGGAGATTTTGCAGTATCCTTCCCCTGCCATGCCCACCAAGCCACACCACGCCCAAAGAACCGGTAGTAAAAAAAAAATTGGATTTCACCCCTGGTTTTAATCCTTTTTTCCCATCTCACATTGCAGAAAACCGTGTATTTTGCTGGCAAATTTCGGGGCTTCGGGGCTTCTGTTAGAGTAGGGGTCTGCAAACTTGGCTCTTTTAAGACTTGTGGACCAACTCCCAGAGAACTCTGGGAGTTGAAGTCCACAAGTCTTAAAAGAGCCAAATTTACAGACCCCTGTGCTAGAGGTTTGGTCCAAATGCTAGTTGATAGTTGCTTTTTCAAGGAGCAGTTTTAGTTTCCCAGCCCGCCCTTGTTACAGCCAGAGGGTCATTTTGCTCCAGACGTGGTCTAATCAAGTCTAACCTAATTTGATTTGCAAAATGCTTCCTCCCTTCCATTTGAGACACAAAAAAAATCAAAACAAAACCCCTAGCAGACTTTAACGTTTTATCACAGACAGCAGTGTTTTATTATCCTGCTTCCCATGTCCTTCCCCCCAGTCTTTAAGATCCAGCTGTGACCAACCCATCTATGCAAATAATCTTCATCACAATATGAAAGGGAAATGAACAGGGATGAAAAAATAATAATAATAAAGGCCCGAAAATTATGCTGGTAATAGAACGGCTCCAAAAATATTGATCAGGGGACCTGGAAGTTTTCGTCTTGTGTTATTTTTAGAATAGAATAGAATAGAATAGAATAGAATAGAATAGAATAGAATAGAATAGAATAGAATAGAATAATGGACTAGAAAGAATAGAACAGAACAGAACAGGAATAAAACTAGAATAGAATAGAAATAAAACAATAATAGAATAGGATAGAATAGAATAGGAATAAAACTAGAATAGAATAGAAATAAAACAATAATAGAATAGGATGGAATAGAATAGGAATAAAACTAGAATAGAATAGAAATAAAACAATAATAGAATAGGATAGAATAGAATAGGAATAAAACTAGAATAGAATAGAATAGATTAAACATTGGAATGAAAACTAGAATAGAATAGAAATAAAACAATAATAGAATAGAAATAAAACATGAATAGAAATAAAACAATAACAGAATAGAATAGAAATAAAACAATAATAAAATAGGATAGAAATAAAACAATAGAATAGAATAGAATAGAATAGAATAGAATAGAATAGAATAGAATAGAATAGAATAGAATTTTTTATTGGCCAAGTGTGATTGGACACACAAGGAATTTGTCTTTGGTGCATATGCTCTCAGTAGACGTAAAAGAAAAGATACCTTCATCAAGGTACAACACTTACAACACTTAATGGTAGTCATAGGGTACAAATTTAACACTTAATGATACAACACTTAATGATAGTCGTAGGCTACAAATAAGCAATCAGGAAACAATTAATTATTTTTTCATCCATGCGTCCGTGGAAAGTAGTGGAGGGATCCAAAAAAGTAAAGTTGGTTCTGATTTTGGGTCCAGAAGTTTTGCTTTCAGATCCAATGGATGAACAGATTGAAAGAAAATACGGCGCCTCGTTCTTATACTGTCTTATACATATACTTACACTGTCAAACTATTCACTAAGTCTGCATTACCACTGCTATTAATCTCATCGTTCCCATCACCCATCTCCTCCCACTTACGACTGTATGACTGTAACCTTGTTGCTGGTATCCTTACGATTTATACTGACTGTTTCCTAATATGATTCGATTGCTTATTTGTACTCTATGGCTATCATTAAGTGTTGTACCTTATGATTCTTGACGAAGGTATCTTGTCTTTTTATGTACACTGAGAGCTTATGCACCGAAGACAAATTCCTCGTGTGTCCAATCACGCTTGGTCAATAAAGAATTGTACTGTATTGTATGTGATGACCGTATGCAAGCTGCTGTATGTACAGAGGTGGAAGGTTATATCGCTAGAACAGAATATTTGTAGCTCAGGGTGGAAATGGCGGGTCCTGGGTTTTCTTTGAGCTGGGTTGTTTTCCTGCAGACGTCAGTGTTGGATGGGAGTGGGGTTTGCAAGGAGGAAGAGGAAAGGGGAGGAAGAGGAGGAGGAGGAGGAAGAGGAGGACTGTGGGGTCCTGGGTGCTCTCTGAGCTCGATTGTTTTCCTGTAGACCTTTCATGACCCAACTAGGTAACATCCAGTGGTGGGATTCAACCAGTTCGCACCACTTCGGGAAAACCTGTTGTTAACTTTCCGAGCAGTTTGGCAAACTGGTTGTTGGAAGAAATCATTGGGGCAGAGAACCGGTTGTTAAATTACTTGAATCCCACCACTGGTAACATCATTAGTGCTAGAAGGGAACGGGGTTTGTGGAGAGGAGGAGGAGGAGGAGGAAGGAGGGGGCGAGGAAGAAGAAGGACAATTGTGGAGTCCTGGGTATTTTCTGAGCTTGGTGGTTTTCTTGCAGATGTTTCATGATCCAACTAGAAAATGTCATTAGCGGTAGAGGAGAGAGGGGCTTGTGGAGAGGAGGAGGAGGAGGAAGAGGTGGGAGGAGGAGGAGGAGGAGGAGGAGGAGGAGGAAGAGGGGGAGGAGGAGGAGGAGGAAGAGGGGGGGAGGAGGAGGAGGAGGAGGAAGAGGTGGGAGGAGGAGGAGGAGGAGGAGGAGGAGGAGGAAGAAGAGGGGGGGAGGAGGAGGAGGAGGAGGAGAAGGAAGAGGAGGGGAGGAGAAGGAGGAGGACGATGACTCTTCTGGGGTCCTTGGTATTTTCTCAGCTTGGTGGTTTTCTTGCAAACATTTCATTACCCAACTAGGTAACATCATCAGTGCTAGAAGGAGGAGGTGTTCGCTTTACTTATATACTAGTGGCTGACCTGTCAGTGTTGCTGGAAATGTGCTTTTCTTCTTGGTAGTTCCTTGATTAGGCCATTGTTGACTTGCCTGAGTTGGTAATTCCTTGATTGGCGCATCCTTTACTACTTGACTGTTGGTGTCGGGTATTCATCTTGTGTTACTAGGAATAGAATAGAATAGAATAGAATAGAATAGAATAGAATAGAATAGAATAGAATTTTTTATTGGCCAAGTGTGATTGGACACACAAGGAATTTGTCTTTGGTGCAGATGCTCTCAGTGTACATAAAAGAAAAGATACGTTCATCAAGGTACAACATTTACAACACAACTGATGGTCAATATATCAATATAAATCATAAGGATTGCCAGCAACAAAGTTACAGTCATACAGTTATAAGTGGAAGGAGATGGGTGATGGGTACCACCAAGAACACACCTACCAACGCTTCTGGTCTTAATTGCGGTCATAAGCCGAGGACTACTGTACCCCGCCATAATCTGCAATTATTTGAAAACAGCTGCTTTGCTTACCTGTAGCAATAAACACCGGGAGGAATCGTATAATTCTTTGAATAAGGTGACCAGATTTTTCACTGTGAACCGAATCCATATTGGAGAAGGAATGAAGAAATGTTGGATAACCATTTGTCTGAAATGGTGTAGGGTTTCCTGCCTGGGCAGGGGGTTGGACTAGAAGACCTCCAAGGTCCCTTCCAACTCTGATATTATTATTATTATTATTATTATTATTATTATTATTATTATTATTATTATTATTATTATTATTATTGAATATCATTTTCCAGCCTAAACTCATTTGTGCCAAGTAAGCAAGAAAAATTCTGCAAGAAAACAAAAATACATTTTTTTTTTCTCTCCAGCATCTGGCTTAGGCTAAATTCTGCCTTTAGGGTTAAACAACTACAGGTTGAAGCACAACTAGCCCTCGTGTTACGACCACAATAGAGCCCAAAATGTATGCTGCTAAGTGAGACATTTATTCAGCGAGGGTTTTTTTCGCCCCATTCTACGACCTTTCTTGCCGCAGTTGCTAAGTTAGTAACCCCGTCATTAAGTGAATCTGGCTTCCCCATTGACTTTGCTTGTCAGAAGGTCGCAAAAGAGGATCAAGAGGCCCCCGCTCCCCCCCCCCGGGACACGGCGACCGTCATAAATCGGAGTCAGTTTTCCGAATGTCTTAATTCTGATCACCGTGGGGATGCTGCAACGGTTCGTAAGTGTGAAAAATGGCCCTAGGTCACATTTTTAGTGCCGTTGTAACTTTGAACGGTCACTAAATGAACTGGTCTGAGTCAAGGACGGCCTGTATAGAAAGAAATCTGAAAATAAATAGGTCTGTTCAGGAAGGCTGTCTTCACACAACGCATTTGCCCAGGTGGGATTTATATCAATATTGTAATCGTTATGACAAAATGGGCGGCTAATAAATTTTACAAATAAATACATTTTACAAAATACATAAATAATTCTTACAGATGAGACCACCACCCCCGCCCCAATGTCGATTCTGGTGTTTTAGTGAGTCAGCGTATTCTGTTTGCACGAAGCACGTGGAATGCATCAATTCCTGCGATGCGTTCAACACCTGGAAACTACAGGTGTTGCCAACAGAGCGATGCGTTAGAACAGGGCTCAGCAACCTGCAGCTCTGGAGCCGCATGTGGATCTTTCACCCCTCCTCTGCTGCAGCTCCCTGTCACTCAAAATATGCGTCACAACTGCCAATGTGCGACACCCGCCGGCATGCGATTTATTGAGCTTTTCAACCCCCGGTAGACCAAGCATGTATAGATCCAAGAAAAGAAAAGTTTCAGAAGAAAACAGAATGTTTAATTCAACTACATATGCTAGTTTTCTGACCGCTCAAGAAATAAGTCAGGAACTGGAAGGATTTTGTGGCTCCCGGTGTTTCCTTTTGTGTGGGAAACAGGGCCAAATGGTCCAATGATCCCTTTGCAAAAATTGCTAATTACTTAACACTAACAAAGAGGAGGGTTAAGGAGGACTCGATAGCTGTCTTCCTGTACTTGAGGGGCTGCCATAGAGAACAATAAGAACAGAATAATAGAACTGGAAGGGACCTAGAGGTCTTCTAGTCCAACCCCCTCTGCTCAAGCAGGAGACCTTGTACCAATTCAGACAAAAGGCTGTCCAGTCTCTTCCTAAAAAACCTCCAGTGATGAAGCATCCACAACTTCTGCAGGCAAGTTGTTACACTGGTTAATTGTTTTCGCTGTCAGGAAATTTCTCCTTAGTTCTAGGTTGCTTCTCTCCTTGATTAGTTTAGATATGATTAATATAGAGAAGAGCAACAGAGATGATGAGGGGACTGGAGTCCAAAAGGTACGATGAATGGTTGTTTGCAGGAACTGGCCATGGCTAGTCTAGGGAAGAGAAGGACCATGGGAGACATGATAGCAGTCTTCTAATATTTGAGGGCCTGCCATAAAGAAGAAGAGGTCAACCTATTTTCCAAAGCACCTGAAGGCAGGACAAGAAGCAATGGATGTTTAGAATAGAATAGAATAGAATAGAATAGAATAGTGTAGGAATTTAGCACCCACCCCCCTCCTAGAAGAATGAAATATTTTAGAAAATATTTAAAAAGGCAGAATATATTTCCCTGGATGAGAAATGGATCATAAACATGTTTTATTTATTTATTTATTTATTTATTTATTTTATTAAATTTCTATACCGCCCTTCTCCCGAAGGACTCAGGGCGGTGTTCAGCCAGAATAAAAACACAGAATATATACAATTAAAAGAATTTAAAATGAACTATTACTATACGGCCGATAATTAAAACATTTAAAAATTTAAAATATTATTAAAACCCCAATTTAAAATCAACTATTTATGCCAGTCCTGCTTGAATGAATAAATATGTTTTAAGCTCACGACGAAAGGTCCGAAGATCAGGCAGTTGACATAAGCCAGGGGGGAGTTCGTTCCAGAGTGTTGGTGCTCCCACAGAAGGCCCTACTCCTGGGGCCGCCAGCCGACATTGTTTGGCGGACGGCACCCTGAGAAGGCCCTCTCTGTGAGCGTCTGGTCGATGGGAGGCATAAGGTAACAGCAGGCGGTCTCGTAAGTACCGGGTCCTAAGCCATGGGCGCTTTAAAGGTGGTAACCAGGATCTTGAGCGCACCGAAGACTACAGGAAGCCAGTGCAAACTACGGAGCAGTGGTGTTACATGGGAGCCACGAGCGGCTCCCGTTACCACTCGCGCAGCTGCATTCTGGACTAACTGCAGCCTCGGGTGCACCTCAAGGCAGCCCCATGTAGAGCATTGCAATAATCCAGCGAGGCGTAACCAGGCGTGGTGACTGTGCATAAGGCATCCCGGTCAAGGAAGGGCGCAACTGGCGAACCAAGCGAACTTGGTAAAGGCCCTCCTGGTGACGGCCGCCAGATGTTCATCAAGGACAGCCGACCATCCAGGAGGCGCCCAAGTTGCGAACCACCTCCTTTGGGGCCACTAACTCGCCCCCAACAGTCAGCTGCGGATGCAGCTGACTGTACCGGGGTGCCGGCATCCACAGCCACTCCGTCTTGGAGGGATTGAGCTTGAGTCTGTTTCTCCCCATCCAGACCCGTACGGCTTCCAGGCACCGGGACAGCACTTCGACCGCTTCGTTGGGGTGGTCCGGGGTGGAAAAGTACAGCTGAGTATCATCAGCGTAAAGATGATAACTCACCCCGAAACCACTGATGACCTCACCCAGCGGCTTCATGTAGATGTTGAACAGGGTAGGCGAGAGAATCGACCCCTGAGGTACCCCACAAGTAAGGCACCTCGAGGACGACCTCTGCCCCCCGTCAACACCGTCTGCGACCGGTCGGAGAGATAGGAGGAGAACCACCGATAAACGGTGCCTCCCACTCCCAACCCCTCCAACCGGCGCAGCAGGATACCATAGTCGATGGTATCAAAAGCCGCTGAGAGATCTAATAGGACCAAGGCAGAGGAGCAACCCCTGTCCCTGGCCCTCCAGAGGTCATCCACCAACGCGACCAAAGCCGTCTCCGTGCTGTGACCGGGTCGGAAGCCGGACTGGAACGGGTCTAGATAGACAGCTTCCTCCAGGTGCCGGGGAAGCTGCCATGCAACCACACTCTCTACAACCTTCGCTAAAAAGCGAAGGTTGGAGACTGGACGATAATTCCCCAAAATAGCTGGGTCCAGGGAAGGCTTCTTCAGGAGGGGTCTCACCACCGCCTCCTTCAAGGCGGTGGGGAAAGCCCCTTCAGCCAAAGAAGCATTTATAATCCCCTGGAGCCAGCCTCGTGTCACTTCCTGAGCAGCCAGTACTAACCAGGAAGGGCATGGGTCCAGTAAACACATAGTTGCATGCAACCTCCCCAGCAACCTGTCCACGTCCTCGAGAGCCACAGAATCAAACTCATCCCAAATAACCTCAACAAGACGAGTCTCTGCCACCTCGGCTGAATCATCGCAATCATGATCCAAGCCATCACGAAGCTGAACGATTTTATCGTATAGATAACCGTTAAACTCCTCGGCTCATCCCTGCAGGAGGTCATCCCGTCCCTCCTGTTGAAGGAGGGAACGGGTCACTCGAAACAGGGTGGCCGGGCGGTTATCTGCCGATGCAATGAGAGTGGAAACGTAGGAACGTTTCGCCTCCCTCATTGCCACTAGGTAGGTCCTAGTAAAGGACCTCACTAGTGTCCGATCAGCCTCGGAACGACTGGACCTCCAAACACTCTCTAGGCATCTTCTCCGGCGTTTCATCTCTCTCAGCTCCCCGGAGAACCAGGGAGCCAATTGAGATCTACGCTGGGTCAGAGGCCGCAAAGGCACGACACGGTCCAAAGCCCCAGCCGCGGCCCGTTCCCAAGCCGCAACTAGTTCTTCAGTTCTTTTAAAGACAAAGCAGCTTCCTGACCCCCCCCCACCTTTGTCAATGGGCCATTAAAGCCTCAACCAAGCTCACTCATTTCCCCCCACCTTTGTCAATGGGTCAGAGGTAGAAACTCATTCTCCCCACCTTTGTCAATGGGCCATCATCATCTGCAACATAATAGGACCCATCTAGCAACTGAAACTCACCACATGACACCTGGGAAGATTACATCAGCCAGCAAGGCTAGCTGAGACCCCCACCCCCTGGGAATCTGACAGCCAATCAGGGTACTCTTCCTGTGCCCCAGAAAGTTCAAAGCTCAGAAAAAGCATAAAGCTAGGGAGTGCACAGGATCTCGCCCCTTTTCTGTTCAGGAACTCAAGCCATGTGATCCTGACCACCATTAAACCATCTTTCCAAGCAGCCTCCATGTTTCCAGTGTCTTTGTCCCCACTTGGAACTGAACCCAGATGGATATTTCTTCCAACAATAGAATAGAATAGAATAGAATAGAACGAGGAGGGAAGAAGGAAGGAGAACAGAACAGAACAGAACAGAACAACAGAGTTGGAAGGGACCTTGTAGGTCATCTAGCCCAACCCTCTGCTCAAGCAGGAGACACCATTTCCGACAGATGGCAGTCCAGTTTCTTCTTGAAAGCCTCTAGTGATGAAGCTCCCACAACTTCCGGAGGCAATTTCTGTTCCATTGGTTGATTGTTCTCACTGTCAGAAAATTCCTCCTTATTTCCAGGTTGAATCTCTCTTTGGTCAGTTTCCATCCATTATTCCTTGTATGGCCTTCTGGTGCTTTGGAAAATAGCTTGACCCCCTTCCTCCTCTCTGTGGCAGCCCCTCAAATATTGGAAGATGCTATCCTGTCTCCCCTGGTCCTACTCTTCCCTAGACTAGCCATGGCCAGTTTCTGTAACCGTTCATCATATGTTTTGGACTCCACTCCCCTAATCTTCTTTGTTGCTCTTCTCTATACTAATCATATCTACACTAATCAAGGAGAGAAGCAACCTAGAACTAAGGAGAAATTTCCTGACAGTGAAAATTATTAACCAGTGGAACTCCTTGCCTCCAAAAGTTGTGGGTGCTTCATCACTGGAGGTTTTTAAGAAGAGACTGGACAGCCCTTTGTCTGAATTGGTATAAGGTCTCCTTCTTGAGCAGAGGGGGTTGGACTAGAAGACCTCTAGGTCCCTTCCAATTCTATTATTCTGTTCTTATTGTTCTCTATGGCAGCCCCTCAAGTACAGGAAGACAGCTATCTTTAGTCCTCTTTAACCCTCCTCTTTGTTAGTGTTAAATAACTGGCAATTTTTGCAAAGGGATCATTGATTTTCAAAGATTTACAATTGCAACTTAAGGGGCCCCACCCTAAGCCTGGCTTAGCCCTTGGGATCTTGTAATCTACCTGTGATCCTTGTCCAAGAGGGACTTCTGATTAATCAGGACACAATGCTTGCCCCTTGGAACATCTGCCTGATCGAAATCAGACTGCCCCCCCCCCTTTCAGGAAGAATTAAATTTGAATTTTGAATTTGGTACCTTCATTTTTATCTTTACTCGGAAGTTTTTTACCTGTGTTTAACGCTGGTTTTAATTTATGCTTTTATTCGGTCTACCAATACGGTTTTATTAAGGTGTTGTAAACCTTAGGTGAGACAGACGGCATGTAAATTTAATAAAGTAAACCACTGAGATGCATAACTGAGCTTCCTGAAGATTTATTGATTCATTGAAATTTTGAGTGTTTAATTTTTAACCTTGCTTTTTTTTTTTTTTTTTTACTTGTGGATATTTTCGTTCTATTTACAGAGTACTCACTACGGACGTTATAAGCTTACGTTCTGCAGATGTCGTGTCTGTACAATATTGCCCACGTATAATTTTTATGGATACTTTTAAGCCGGAAGAAAAAAAGGTAACACCTACTAATAGAAAAGAAGAAAAAGAAAGGAAAGGAAAGGAAAGACAAAAGGTGCAAGAAAAGGGGGTAAAAACATTCAAAAAATTATAATTATAAATATATTCCAACTTCTCTTACTCAAGTTACATCATATTAGAATAGAATAGAAGAACAGAGTTGGAAGGGACCTTGGAGGTCTTCTAGTCCAACCCCCTGCTTAGGCAGTGTTGGAAGAAATATCCATCTGGGTTCAGTTCCAAATTGGGACAAAGACACTGGAAACGTGGAGACTGCTTGGAAAGATGGTTTAATGGTGGTCAGGATCACATGGCTTGAGTTCCTGAACAGAAAAAGGGCTGAGATCCTGTGTGCTCCCTGGCTTTATGCTTTTTCTGAGCTTTGAACTTTCTGGGGCACAGGAAAAGTACCCTGATTGGTTGTCAGACTCCCAGGTGGTCTAGGGGTCTTAGCTAACATTGTAGGTTGTCCCTCAAGCTTGCCTGAGCCTTGCCATGTGGTGAGTTTCTGTTCTATTGTGTTGCAAATGATGGTCCATTGAGGAAGGTGGGGGGATTGAGTGAGCTTGGCTGAGGCTTTAATGGCCCATTGACAAAGGGAGGGGGGAGTCAGGAAGCTGCTTTGTCTTTAAAACATGTTTCTCCATTTCTCATCCAGGGAAATATATTCTGCCTTTTAAGTATTTTCTAAAATATTTTATTCTTCTAGGAGGGGGGTGGGTGCTAAATTCCTACAGCAGGAAACCCCACACCACTTCAGACAAATGGTTATCTAATCTCTTCTTAAAAACTTCCAGTGTTGGAGCATTCACAACTTCTGGAGGCAAGTTGTTCCATTGTTTTAATTGTTCAACATTTAAGAAATTTCTCCTTAATTTCAGGTTGCTTCTCTCCTGGATTAGTTTCCATCTGTTGCTTCTTGCCCTGCCTTCTGCGCCATCTTCTTTGCGGCAACATTATTGGAAGACTGCTATCATGTCATCCCTGGTCCTTCTTTTCACTAGACTAGATATACCCAATTCCTGCAACTGTTCTTTATATGTTTTATCCTCCAGTCCCCTAATCTTCTTTCTTGCTCTTCTCTGTGCTCTTTATATATATATATTGGCAGCTGCAGAACACGGATGGCTCCTTCCAAAAAACCCAACACAATCCTAAGACTGCATTAACAAAGGGATAGAATAATGCCTCCGTTATAGTTAGAGAAATCTTTGAATAATTCTTGAATTGCAAAATACTTTATTATTTATTTTATTTATTTATTTCATCAAGCATGTCTTTTATGACAGATACAAGTGTAAACATAATTATAAACACATGTAAAGGGTATGAATAAAAGAAAACATTAAGACAGAGACAGTAGGCACACTGGTGCTCTTATGCACGCCCCTTACAGACCTCTTAGGAATGGGGTGAGGTCAACAGTAGACAGTCTAAGGTTAAAGTGTTGGGGGTTTTTGGAAGAAACTACAGTCAGGTAGTGCATTCCAGGCATTAATGACTCTGTTACAGAAGTCGTATTTTCTGCAGTCTAGTTTGGATCGGTTTACCATGAGTTTGTATCTATTGTGTGCTTGTGTATTGTTGTGGTTGAAACTGAAGTAGTCATTGACAGGTAGGACATTGTAGCAGATGATTCTATGAGCTACTTTAGGTCATACCGAAGATGGTGTAGTTCTAAGTTGTCTAAGCCCAGAATTTCAAGTCTGGTGGCATAAGGTATTTTGTTGTATTCAGAGGAGTGGAGAACTCTTCTTGTAAAATATTTCTGGACATGTTCAATTGTATTGATGTCAGAAATGTGGTGTGGGTTCCAGACAAGCGAGCTGTATTCTAGAATTGGTCTAGCAAATGTTTTATGTGCTCTGGTTAGTAGTGTAGTGTTTTTGGAAAAGAAGCTACGCAAGATTAGGTTTACAACTCTTAGAGCTTTTTTTGCTATGTAGTTGCAGTGGGTTTTGGCACTTAGATCATTTGACATGAAAACTCCAAGGTCTTTAACGGGATGGGGGTCATCTGTAAGGTAATGTCCATCAAGCATGTACTTAGTGTTTGGGTTCTTTTTTCCAATATGTAAGACTGAGCATTTGCTGGTTGAGATTTGGAGTTGCCAAGTTTTAGACCAAGCGGTTAGATGATCAAGGTCGTTTTGAATAGTATTTGAGATGAGTACTCCAAGGTCCTTGACAGACTGAGGGTCATCTACAAGGTCGTATCCGCCCAGCTTGTATTTTGTATTTTGATTTGCCAATGTTTAAGACAAGAGCATTTGTTGGTTGAGATTTGGAGTTGCCAATTGTTTGACCATTTTGACAAATAGTCAAGTTTTTTTTTTTGTAGGGTAGCAGTATTGTCAGTGATGTTGAATAGTTTTACATCATCAGCAAAGAGAACGCAGTTGCTTATAATATGATTGCAAAAGTCATTTATGTAAAGTATAAATAGTGGGGGTCCTAAAACGTTGCCTTGGGGGACACCACTGTCAACAGGTGCAGGGTTTGATAGGGAGCTCCCTATTTTGACTACTTCTTGTTGTGAGAGTGATGGTTGTTGAGACGTGGGCCGTTGTTCTTGCTTTTAATGCAGTGCATAATGCAATACGGGATGTTAGCAGAATCTCAAATCTTGCATGGATGACAAACTATTGGGGGCAGCATAAGGAAGCCTCAAATTGGCAGAAAAATCAAACTGGGTTTTCTTGGGAGATTTTGAAGATCTAGTTGTCCAGTCTGTGACTTGTATCCGGCTTACAAAATGTTTTGTCCCATCTCAGCCACCAGAGGGCACTGTTGATTCATAAATCTAGCAACTTCCTGGGTACCTTTAAATATAGGTAGTCCTCGACATAACAGCAGTTCATTTAGTGACCATTCAAACTTATAATGGCACAGAAAAAAGTGACTTATGACTTCTGGGAATTGAAGTCCACAAGTCTTAAAATGGCCAAGTTTGGGGACCCCTGTTTTAAACCATGATTTATGACTTAGCATCATGCGTAAACCCAGCCAGTGGTGGCCTGGGGATGCAAACTATGATTAAAACAATTCAGCACAGAGCGCAAACCCAGATTATCTAGAGCAGGGTTTTTACCTTCCTTTTTTCCTGCTAATTTTCTTTCGCCAGAGTTTTCGTCTCTTGAGCGAGGTTTCCAAGTTCAACCGATTCCTAAGCTTGAAAAGAATTTTGAGAATTCAAACGCCGTGAGAAAGGGGAATGGGTTCGAGATTCCAGTTGTGGGCGCCATCTTGACTTTTTTGACCCATCCTGCAGATATACACACACACACACAGACCAAGAACAAATATCAATCCCCATTAACCCAGGTTGAGAAATTCCAGGGGCCTATTTCAGAAACTAAAACTCAATTTTCAGAAACGAAGTCCCAGACATCTTCGTGAGGAAAACGGTCAAAAAACGTGATTGATCGTTCCACTCCAGCGAGAAAGTCTTACAAGACAGGTAGTCCTTGACTTAGCGACCGCAATCGAGCCCAACGCATCTGTTGTTAAGCGAGACATTTGTTAAGTGGGGTTTGCCCCATTTTACGACTTTTCTTGCCACCGTTGTTAAGTGAATCACTGCAGCGGGAAAGTTAAGTCACCTGGTTGTTAAGTGAATCAGGCTTTTTTTTTTTATTTGCATTTATATCCCGCCCTTCTCCGAAGACTCAGGGTGGCTTACACAGTGTTAAGCAATAGTCTTTATCCATTTGTATATTATATACAAAGTCAACTTATTGCCCCCCAACAATCTGGGTCCTCATTTTACCTACCTTATAAAGGATGGAAGGCTGAGTCCACCTTGGGCCTGGTGGGGCTTGAACCTGCAGTAATTGCAAGCAGCTGTGTTTAATAACAGACTGTCTTAGCAGTCTGAGCCACCAGAGGCTTCCTCATTCACTTTTTTGCTTGTCAGAAGGTCGCAACAGGGGATCACGTGACCCCCGGGAACACGTCATAAATACGAGTCGGTTGATCACGTGACCGCGGGGGTTGCTGCAACGGTTGCAATTGTGAAAAACAATCATGAGTCGGTTTTTGCAGGGCCCTTGCAACTTTGACCGGTCACTAAATGAACCATTGTAATTTAGTGAATTCGATGGAACCAGTTAAAATGGAATTCTTAGACATCGGTGGTGGGGTGGGGGGAGAAGCATATTTACTTATCGCCCAGGTATTTTCTTAAGGAAAACCTTTATTTTTATTCTTTTGGAGTGTGTGTGTGTATCACACAAACACACTCACCTCCTTTTGCAAAGTTTGGGAATACCCAGCTTGATAAGAGCCTGTAAAACACACACAGGCACCGATGGCTTTTGGGCTGAAACCTAACAAAATATTTTTTATTCTTTTGATGCGGGAGTGCGTGTGCGTATCGCACAAACCCACACACACACCCTTTTGCAAAGTTTGGGAATGATAGGTCCTCCAGCACAACCACCCATAGACACAAATGGTTTTGCACCAGTGTCTTGCTCCTGGAATGTGTGTGTGTGTGTGTGTTTTTACACCACCTGGATGTCTGTGTTTGTTCCCTCTGGGATGCAAATTCCTTCGGCCCTCCCTCTTTCCTCCTGCCCTATATTTTATTTTTTTGAGCCATTCTCGGCTGGGGACTTGTCCCAGTTATAGCTTCCCGACCGCTCTTGCTCGGAGTTCCTCGCCGATCGAATTTATTCTCTGGTTTTTCGTGAGGCTAAGCAGAATCTGGCAAGCATCGGTTGCATGGAGCGGGATGAAATTCCTTGGTGGGAATCTGGCAACTCTTCCCAGAAGAGGTGTGCAGAAAACCCGAATAACAGAACAACCAATTTGGAAGGGGCCTTGGAGGTCTTCTAGTCCAACCCCCTGCTCAAGCAGGAGATCCTGTGCTGTTTCAAACAAGTGACTGTACACTTAAAAACCTCCAGTGTTGGAGCACCTACAACTTTTGGAGGCGAGCTGTTCCACTGGTTAATTCAGGGATAGTCAACCTTTTTATACCTACTGCCCACTTTTGTATCTCTGTTAGTAGTAAAATTTTCTAACCGCCCGTCGGTTCCACAGTAATGCGCCGTGTATCGTCGTCTGCGCATGCCTCTTGCACATCGTGGATTGGGTTTGGGGCAGGCGCCGGCTGCCAGCTCTGCTTGTCTGTTACAGCTGGGTGGTGTGGGGGGAGATGCGCCAGCTATTCTGGGACGAGGGTCTTTTTTTTGCGGTCGCACTATAGCACCATTTAATTTCACTTACATGACGTGAATTAAACTTATGCGCAGGCGATACAAATAGTATATTTTCAGAAATTTAAATTGTCACGGGGAATTTTATGAAAACCTAATGGAAATGTTTTTAAATAATGCTATGAAATTTTTTTAAAAAGTCAAATAAATTAAAAAAAAAGGAATGTGCTTCAGTATCGGACAAAACCCCTACCGCCCGCCATGAAAGCTGGAACGCCCCCTAGTGGGTGGTAGGGACCAGGTTGACTACCACTGCGTTAATTGCTCTCACTGTTAGGAAGTTTCTCCTTAATTCCAGATTTCCTTGATTGATTTCCATCCATTGTTTCTTGTCCTGCCTTCAGGGGCTTTGGACCCCAAAGTCTGCTCAAGCTGAGCCCATGGAGAACATAAGAGCTGTGATGGTGAACCTATGGCGCGTGTGCCATAGGTGGCACATGTAGCCATATCAGTGGGCATGCGAGCTTAGCTCTGGCGCATGCACTTTCAGGCCTTCTGGGCCCACCTGCCTCCAGAGGGCCTGGTGGGGAAGGCCCGTTTTTCTCTGTCACCTGGCTCCAGAGCCTCTCTACGATTCTGGGGAGAGCAAAGAGGGCCTCGGGGGTGGGTGGGTGGGAAAGATCGTTTTTGCCCTCCCCAGCCTCATAGAGAGGCTCTGGAGCAAGGTGAGAGAGAAAAACAGGCCTATCGGGCCATCGCGTGCCAGGAGCGGTGGGGGGGGGAGCGGGGGCCACACATGCATGCGCGGGAGCAGGGCGCATAGAATTAAGGGTGTGGGCATGTGCGCGCACGCCCCCCCCTTCCTGGCGCAAGGTAGCAAAAAGGTTAGCCATCACTGACATAGAATAACAGAGTTGGAAGGGACCTTGGAGGTCTTCTAGTCCAATCCTCTTCTGAAGCAGGAGACCCTGTTCTATTCCAGAAAAACGCCTGTCCCAGACCGAATGCAACTCATCCATGCGTCACGGCGGTTATCTCTACAATGTTCTGGACAGTGTTGACTCCATCTCTCGGCCCTGATTATCTCCGAAATAATTATTGTAGGCAAGAGAGACGACTGGTCCCTCTTCCCTAAACTGGGGCTCTGGCAGAATGCTCCATTACGGGTGATCCTCCACTTACGAACTTTTGTTTAACAACCATTTGAACTTACGACAGCACTAAAAAAAGTGACTGATAACCAATCCTCTACTTACCTTAATTGGAATCCAAAATTTACTTTGCTCGCTCAGCAAGACGGTCAAGGGAATTTCGCCCTCGTTTACGGCCTTTCTTGCCACAGCTGTTCAATGAATCCTTGCAGCTGTGAACTTAAGTGACACAGCTGTTGAGTAAATCGGGCTTCCCCATGGACTTTGCCGATCAGGTTGCAAAAGGGGATCACGTGACCCCAGGACACTGTGACCATCATAAATACGAGTCACTTGCCAAGTGCCTGAATTTTGATCGAATGACTGTGAGGGTGCTGCAATGGTCGTTAAGTGTGAAAAATGGTCAGGTTGCTTTTTTCAGTGCCGTCGTTAACTTGGAACACTCACTAAATGAATGGCTGAAAATCAAGGATTACCGGTGTAGAAACATTAAAACAAGACTCTGATAAATTGCGGCCAATTGTAGTCATGGAGTTTACCTGTGCAGCCTATGACGTTGTGGTGGCGCAGTGGTTGGGATGCGGCATTGCAGGCTGAACTCTGCCGACTGCCAGCAGTTTGATCCTGATCGGCTCTGTTGTGTCTCGTCCGCTTTCACCGCAGCCGGGGCCTTCTTATCTGCTTCCGAACACTGAGGAATGTCCTAGTATGCCTCCCGGCCCCAGCCCTGGCTCCATGCCCAGACAGGCTGAGGAGGAAGAAGTACCTCCAGCCCCCAGCTCTGGCTCCATGCCCAGGCAAACAGAGCAACTAGACCCCTCCCCCACAGCATGTGAGCCTGAGGAAGGTCAATTGCCAACAGCTGCAGACTGGAGTGACTCTCGCTTCAGAAGAATTGATAGGTGGCGGCGACAGAAGGAAGGGAGGGGCAGGCCTGGATAAGTGCTGAGTCTTGGAGCCACACCCCATGGCCTATATAAAGGATCTGCTTTCTGGCATTCTCTGAGTCAGGCAAAGTCTAACATATCTTGCTGAAGTCACTTTCTGGTCTCCTGCCTGCCTTGAGAACTTTGCTAGGACTTTGGCAGAGCTGCAGAGGCACGCCTGATTCGGATTTCCCTGACCCGGCCGTCAGCGGAGGAGTGGGACATGACAGGCTCAAGGTTGACTCAGCCGTCCATTCTTCCGAGGTGGGTAAAATGAGGACCCAGATTGTTGGGGGCAAATAGGCTGATTCTGTAAACTCCTTAGAGAAGGCTGGAAAGCAGCATATAAGTGCTATTGCTATTCATCAGTCCGGGGTGTCCCAACCTCAACATCCAGAAAAGTTGCAGGAGTGTTCTGTCCTCTTCGCCTCCATCCGAACAATGGCTTAATTAGCCGACTCTTATCAGCTCTGGCAGCAAAAGAATCAGCGTCTGCCAAGAGCCCTCGTTAGCTGCCAAGATGCTGGTGAGTCACAACCTTCAGCTCTAGTCAATCAGTGGATTTGCCTGATACAAAGAGACCCACCAGCTCTCGCTGCCTTTTATATCCTTTGGGGTGTGGCTGCATGACTCAGCACTTCCTAGGCCTGCCCCTCCCCTGCTTCTGTTGTTCCCTTCTCTCCTGCCTACGAAACCTAGGATTCAGCTAAGCCTGATTGCTGTCAGCTGGGTCTGCAGGCGTGGCCTGGGGGGGGGGAAGAGTCAGGGGAAGGAGGCCTCGTTATCTCTTTCACCTGGCCTGCTTCTGGCTCCTGGAGCTGAGCCAGGGAGGCCGGTGCTTCCGAGGTAAGTCCTGACGGCCCTTCCCCCTCACTGTCCAAGTCACTTTCTGGCAGCAGGCCCGGCTCCAAGGCACTTTCGGGCATGGGGCCAGGTTCGGGGGCGGGAGCCACAACAAGGGAGACAGTTAACAGAGAAGCTGTCTTCGTCTCCTTAGCATCAGCAGCAGAGGGGGGCATTCAGCCGGTTCAAACCAATTCGGGCGAACCGGTAGCGGAGATCGCAGGAGTGCGGAAGGCTGGGCGCATGCACAGGTGTGCACGTGCAAAGCACATGTGCGCGCGGCAAACCGGCAGTAAGGATATTGGAAACTCACCGCTGATCAGCAGTCTGTGATGGTCTCTCACTCTTCTTGGGAAGCCGCTGTGGATTTCTTCTGGATTTCCTTCTTTTCCATCCCCCACCTCAAACAGGTGATGGGAACGATGGGTAGCTCAAAGCCACCCATCAGCACTGAAAAGGGGCACTTCTGACATAAATAACCAGCTTAGACTTTAGAGTTGGAAACGACCTTGGAGATCTTCTAGTCCAGCCCCCTGCTCAAGCAGGAGACCTTCTACCATTTCAGACGAATGACTGTCTAGTCCAGGGATCTTCAACCTTGGCAACTTTAAGACTTGTGGGCTTTAACTCCCAGAGTTCTGGGAGTTGAAGTCCACAAGTCTTAAAGTTGCCAAGGTTGGAGACCCCTGGTCTAGTCTCTTCTTAAAAACCTCCCGTTAATGAAGCACCCACATCTGAAGGCAACTTCTGTTCCACTGGTTAATTGTCCTCATTATTAGGAAGTTTCTCCTTAATTCCAGGTTGTTTCTCTTTTTGATGAGTTTTCATCCATTGCTTCTTGTCCTGTGCTCAGGTGCTTTGGAGAATTAAGTTGACCCCACTCCTCTTTGCGGCAGCCCCTCAAATACTGGAATACTGCTATCGGGTCACCCCTAATTCCCGTTTTCTTTACAGCAGCCAAACCCAAAACCTGCAGCCGTTCTTCATACGGTTTAGTGTCCAGGCCTTAGCTGCTCTTCTTTTAAACTTTTCCCAACATCTGTTTTTGTAGTAGGGTGACCAAAATTGGTTGCAGTATCCCGGCTGTGGTCTTAGTAGGGTTTTATAAAGCGGCACTAATACTTCACGCGATCTTGATTCTATGCATTCTGTTCATACAACCCAGGATTGTATTAGCTTTTTTGGTGGTATAAGCCACACACTTATGGCTCATGTTTAAGTGATCGTCCACTAGGACTCCCAAGGTCCTCACAGTGACTGTTTTTCAGCCAGGCCTCGCCTAATCTGTACTTATTCCTTTTTTGAGTTTTTCCCACTTAGATGTAAAACTTTATACTTTTCCCCACATTAAAACTTCATTTTGTTGGATTGGGCCCATTGTTAAGTTTGTCAAGATCTTTTTGTCTTGTGGGGCGTTGGCTCTTCCTGCCAGTTTAGTGTCATCTGCAGATTTGATGAGTTCCCATTCTATTCCCTCATCTAATGTTCTTTCTGCGCCAACTCAGTAAGCTCAAACTGCCCAAGGAGCTGCTGATTCAGTTCTACAGAGGAATTATTGAGTCTGTCATTTGCACCTCTATAACTGTCTGGTTCGGTTCTGCAACCCAACAAGAAAAACACAGACTTCAGAGGATAATTAGAACTGCAGAAAAAATAATTGCTACCAACCTGCCTTCCATTGAGGACCTGTATACTGCACGAATCAAGAAGAGGGCCGTGAAAATATTTACAGACCCCTCGCATCCTGGACATAAACTGTTTCAACTCCTACCCTCAAAACGACGCTATAGAGCACTGCACACCAGAACAACTAGACACAAGAACAGTTTTTTCCCGAAGGCCATCACTCTGCTAAACAAATAATTCCCTCAACACTGTCAGACTATTTACTGAATCTGCACTACTATTAATCGTTTCATAGTTCCCATCACCAATCTCTTTCCACTTATGACTGTATGACTATAACTTGTTGCTGGCAATCCTTATGATTTATATTGATATATTGACCATCAATTGTGTTGTAAATGTTGTACCTTGATGAACGTATCTTTTCTTTTATGTACACTGAGAGCATATGCACCAAGACAAATTCCTTGTGTGTCCAATCACACTTGGCCAATAAAATTCTATTCTATTCTGTCATTAATGAAGATATTGGAAGAGTACTGGGCCAAAGATAGAGCCTTGCGGTACCCCCATTAAGGACTACTCGCTGAGTAGTTTGTCAGCCAGCTACAAATTCATCCAGTTTTCTAGCTTAGCAAGACGTATTGTGGTCTACTGTCAAATGCCATACTGAAATCTTAAGTATGCTATGTCCACAGCATTTCACTGGTCTACTAATTTAGCGACTTTATCAAAAGAATGAAGCAACATTGGTTTGGCACGGATCGGTCTTTAACAAATCCATGCTGGATACTAGTTGTAACTTTATATGCTTCTAGTTGTTTGCAAATGTTTTCTCTTTTTCAGGATTTAGTGGCCATTGTTAGATTGGTCTGTAGTTTCTGGGTGTTTTTCCCTTTTTGAAGACGGGAACGTCATCCCTTATCCAATCCTCAGGTTCTTACTTGGTGAGCCAGGATTTTAGTAGGAATGCTTCTATAGGCAGTCCTCACCTTACAACTGTCCGTTTAGTGACCAGTTACAATGGTCCTGAAAAGTGACTTAGAACCTTTTTTTCACACCGATAACCATTGTGGCATCTCCATGATCACGTGGCTTACATTCGGAAATGCTTGATAACTGACTCACATTGATGGTTAGTATCCCAGTGTCATGTTTGCGACCTTCAGATGAGCAGAGCAGTCAACAGGGAATTTGCTTAATCACCCCGTTACTTAATAACTTACCAACAGCAGCGATTCACTTCAACAACGGAGGCAAGGAAGGTTGCAAAAAACAGGGCAAAATTCAACCGTCCTGTTTAGCAACAGAAATGTTGGGTTCAATTGTAGTCATTAAGTCGAGGACTACCTAAACCAGGAGTCTCCAACCTTGGCAACTTTAAGACTTGTGGACTTCAACTCCCAGGGTCCACAAGTCTTAAAGTTGCCAAGGTTGGAGACCCCTGATCTATACCACTAATCTAAGGGTTTTTCCCCCCCACTTTATCTAGGAAAAGGATTTGATAAATCCTCAATAAGCTGAGGTAAATTTACTTGGGGTGGGGTGGTGTTAAAAAAAACTACACAGCACTTGTGCAACCAGCTTTGTTAGAACAACTCAGCAAAATAAAATTCCGGTTTATTGTTGGACAATATTGTTTTCACACATACATCAAACAGGCCAAAAAAAAAAAAAAAAATTAACAGCAACTCCTTAGACAAAAATAAAAGAACGAAAAGGAAAAAAAAAAGGAAAAAAAACCCTTTTTTAATCTTTGGCCTTGCCATCTCATACAAACCCACTACTTTATGGTACAGGTAAAAGTACATACACAAAAAAAAAAAAAATATGTTACTGGAATGCTCATCATAAACCTTGTTTTTTTGTTGGTTTTTTTTTTTTTGCATTTTTGAAATTATTAATTATTATTTTTTTACAAGGTCGTCTGTTTTCTTCTCTTTTTGACATAATGGTGTTTTGTTTTGTTTTTTGGACAAGGGTCACACCACAAGTAAAGTCGAGATTTTTTCTTTTTTGATTCGTTTATAGGAACAAAAGGAAAAAAAAGAAAAGCACATTTCAGAAGCCCACCCCACCCCCTTTTGGTCAATCGGAGATCGCGTTAAAAATGGCTGACCTCATCACAATATGTACAAAAATATAAAATGTAAATAAAAAATACAAACAAATCCTCCTTTTTTTTTTTAAAGTTACTTTTAAGAAAGCAAGTTGGGCCTTGAAGTTTCCGGTGGGGGAGGGGCAGAGGGGGAGGGGCAGACAGGATCACCCACCCTCCTCTCCTCACCCCACCCCCCACCTACGACGGGGGAAGGGAAGGAGGGAGATTTTCGGGGTTGGTTGGTTTTTTTGTTTTTACAAGTTGGGGGAAAAATGGCAGCTCTACGTCGTACGGCTTTAACGGGTGGGGTGTGTTTTTTTTTTTTGCTTGTTTGCTCTACTTTATGACGGTGACCAGGGGGACGTATTTTTTTGTTTGTAACAGGAAGTTTTTCAAAGGTGAAAAGCAGGTCACGCCGGCCTTTTTTTTTTTAAAAAAAAAATCTTTCCTCTTTTTTTTTTTAAAGTTTAAAAAAAAGTTGATTCTTTTTATTATTCTACTCCCTAGTCGTCTTCGTCGGTTTTTTGCTTCTTCGGATCGACGTCGTCGTCCTGCGAAAGGAAGGCGGAAAAAGGATGAGAGAGAGAGAAAGAGAGAGAGAGCCTGGCTAGGTGGCTCAGTCGGCTGAGCTTGTCGATCAGAAAGGCAGGCAATTCGAATCCCTAGTACCGGGGGGGGGGGGGGGGAGTTTGGACTAGATGACCTCCAAGGTCCCTTCCAACTCGGTTATTGTTACAAAGGTCAGGCTGGGGACGGGGATTTTCAGTAGTTATAAATGATCTCAGGATGGATGGGACACCTTCTCTGCTTCTAAAATCAGGTTTTCGAGAAGATCCGTCCTCCAATGAAAGAGAAACTATCGTTCAGGGGTCTTTAATGACCTGAGCTTGCTCGTTTTCTTGCAGACGTTCCATGACCCAACTAAGTAACGTCATCAATGCTAGAAAGGAGTTGGGAGGACGACGACTATAGGGTCCTTGGTGCTCTCCAATCTTGGTGGCTTTCTTGCAGACTTTTCATGACCGAACTAGCTAACGTCATCAGTGTTAAAAAAAAAAAAAAGAGTGGGGTTTGCTCTCATTTTATATACAAGTTTGTTTTGGTGGCGTTATTACGGCCATCCCTTTATCTGGCTGCAGTGCAGTCCTGCAGGTTACTTCTGCTGACTGCCTGCAATTTAGCAGTTCGAATGTCACCAGGCTCAAGGTTGACTCAGCCTTCCGTCCTTCCGAGGTCGGTAAAATGAACCGACAAGATTGTTTGGCTGGGGCAATATGCCAACTCTGTAAACCGTTTAGAGAGAGGGCTGTAAAAGCATTATCAAGCGGTATATAAGTAAATGCAAGGAGAAAAATAGGGACCACCAGTGGGATGCGGTGATGAGGCCTAAAATTAAAAATTGATGGGGCCTAAAATTTGGAACTTTTGGTATTATGTATACGTATGGCCGCAAGAATACTTTATGTACAAAAATGGAAGGACACTTTGCAATTCCCACAATGGACGAACGGCTGCGAAAGTTGAAGGGAAGTTAGCAATGGCTATATTTGACTGCTTTGATTGAAGAACACCATTTGGTTTCTGCATGGAAACCGGTTCTGGACTTTGTGCTCGAGGTGGGGAAAAAAAATGAAAGTTTTGATTTTGGGTTTTGCCAATTGGATAGGTTTATTGTTCTAGAAATGGCCGGTATATACTGTTATGTAAAATTAAAACGTTGAGGTTTATGTTGTTACCTTATTATACTGCATCAAATTTAGTTGGAAGTGAATTCTTTTTTCTTCTCCCTTTACCCTACACTTCCCCCCCTTCCTTTTCCCACTATTTTCATTTTTCTTTGCATTTCTGCATTTTATATCTCTGAGTATTTTCTTTGCATGTCTGCATTTTATATCTCTGTATATTTTCTTTGCACTTCATATCGATATATTCTCTTTGCATTTCTGCATGTTATGTCTCTGCGTATTTTCTTTGTATTGTTAACATTCTATGTTTCGATAAGCTATTGAAAATTCATGTGCGGTAGAGATGGGGCCGAAACTGCTCCTCGGGGCTTCTCACCTCATCGTCCTCAGCTGCCCGTTTGCCGGTTGGACCTTCAGTCTCGTCCTCTTCATCGCCATCTTCTTCTTCGCCTAGTGACGGAAGGAGAGCGTGAGAAAGGAGCTCCTGGCCCAAACAGCTTCTTCGCATGCTTCACAGGCCGATCTCGGCTTTCTCCAAGCCGGGTGTCTTTAAAGCAGGTGGGGGGGGTCCACCTTGGGCCCCCCCTCCCAAGAGAAGAGAGGGGCCAATCTACCTAAACCAGCATCCTGTTTCCCATCCTCAAGCCAAACCACTTGCCTACAGGAAGCTGCAAAAGTTATGAGAGGAAGGAAGCCCTTCCTGGAAAGGGTCTCTAGGGACCGTCATTCAGAAGCGGAAAAAGCCCAGGAAAAAAGGAGTTGCTTCTAGGGAAATGTAGAAGCAGGCCTTCCGATCCGGCAGCTTGCTTGTGTGTGTGTGTGTATTCGTCAGACTTCTGCCAACCGTCCTCAGTACTGTTCCTTTCCAAATACAGGTAGTCCTCAACTTACGACCACAACGGGGCCTCAACATTTCTGTTAGCTAAGCGAGGTGGTCCCTAAGCGAATTCTGTCCCCCTTTCGACGACGTTTCTCGCCACTGTTGTCCCGTGAACCGCTGCAGTTGTCCCGTTAGCGGCAACTGCTGTGAAGTTGACTCCCGATTCCCACTTTGGACTTTTGCCTGTCGGAAGGAAGGCTGTCCAGGGGAAATCGTCGTTATTTGCCGCCGTCATAAATACGAGTCGGCCGCCAAAGTGGTCTGGATTTTGATGGCGTGACCAGAGACGCGGCAACGGTCAAGTGTAGGGAAACAGGCCACATGTGGCTCCTCCTGGTGCCGTCGTAAACTTCAAACGGTCACTAAACGGACGGTCATAAGCCAAGGACCAACTGTACATGCAAGCACAATTAAAAAAAGGAAAAAAAAGCACCTCCCCAAAATTTAGGTTGGGTGGCAAAAGAGGTTGCTGAATGCTCGCCCGATGGTAGTGGCTCTAATTGAACTGTTAATTTTATGGGATCCGAACTGCTCAAATCCTTACAAAAAGGGCTTGGGCTTTGGGTAAGAGTTAAAGCTACTAAGCGTCGGAGAGGGGACCCCTTGCTCCCCCCATTCCTTGCAAGAAGCGTGGGGAGAAGGTCCTCTTCTTCATGGGAAAGGCAGGCGGTCAGATGTTGGCCCGAGTCTGGAGGCCTTCCAGGCAAGGCCACACAAGGCTCAGGGCAGCCAAGAGAGGCTGCCTTCCCTCAGCCAAAAACCACATTATTTCTGCATCTCTTCTCCACTATAAGCTTCTCTTTAATGAGGGAGGAGAGCCAGGACTCCGGCTAGTTTGGCCACAAGCTTTCCAATTATCCTGCCTCTGGATTCTCCCCCCGTTTCCTCTCCTCCCAAACTCGAGAGAGAAGGGAGGGAGAAAAAGACAGGAAAAGAAAATGGAAGAGAGGAAGGACAGAGAGGAGAGAGGAGAAGAGGGAGAGACACAAGAGAGGGGGAAGGGAGGAAAGGAGAAAGAAGAGAAAAAGACAAGAGGACGGAGGGGAGAGACGAAGAGGGGAGAGAGAAGAGGGGGCGGAGAGAGGGAAGAAAAGAAGGAAGGAGAAAAAGACAGGAAGGAGGAGGCGGAAGAGAGAGAGAGGCAGGAGAAAGGAGACGCGAGAAGAGGAGGCGGAAAGAAGGAGGGAGGAGCAGAGAAAGAGAAGGAAGAAGAGAGAAAAGAGAAGGGGAGAGAGGGGAAGAGAAAAAAGGGAAAGAAGGGAGAGAGAAGAGAAAGGGGAGAGGAAGAAGATGGGAGACAAGAGACAGGAGAGAAGAGGGGCGGAGAGGAGAGAGGGAAGAAAAAAAAAGGAGAAAAAGACAGGAAGGAGGAGACGGGAGAGGGGAAGGAGAGGCAGGAGAAGGGAGGAGAGAAAAAGGAAGAGGAAAGAAGGGGAAAGGAAGAGAGAAGAAAGAGAGGAAGGAGGAGAGAAAAGAAGGGAAGAGGGGAGGGAGAGAGAGAAAGAAGTGGAACCGAACACCACTGGATTCAGGAAAGGATCAAGAAAAGGGAGGCACCCCCATCGGATGGGGAGGAAGACCCTTCTCCACCCCCAGAGTTTCCAAGCCACAGAGTCTGGGTGGAGGCTGGGGGCGCTTTAAGGCTCTTCGGATTTAAATAAATGGGCTCGCCTGACCCTTTCCCAGGGAGGCTAATAATCTGGTTTAAGTGCCACTGGGATCTGCAAGAGATTAGGGTCACCTGAGAATAACTTTTTTTCGCCCCCACTCGCAAGATTAGCTTCTCCAATTTCTTGGCACGCAAAGCCAATCCCGAGAGGGAGGGGGGTGAGCAGCAGCCCAAACCCACCGAGGGGGGGAGTGAGGGAGAAAGGGGGAGGGGCTGGCAGGCAGTGCAAAGCATCCTTCCTCCTCCTCCTCCTCCATCATCATCAACCGGCAGGGTATCCAGGCAACCGTCCCCACCCGGCAACTGAGATGCTGGAAAACAACAGCCGGCGATGCCAACGGACTTATGGCGGTTCGATCAGATGCCCAGCCGGTTTTTCCTGAGCCCTGGCAGAGTCGCCTCCGTGACGGGCGGCAGGTTTGGCTTAGCAGGACTGGCGGCTGGCGCTTTTGGTGTCGGCATCTTCCAGCTGGCATAGAAGCCTAGACGGGGCAGCCAAGCCGAGGGAGCCAATGCCCACAAGGCCAACGGGCTGGGCGTTCGGAGCTCCAAATATTTGCAAGCTTTCCAACCTGGGGCATCCAGGAAGGAGCCCCCTCCCCCCCCCCATGCTAATACAGGCGTAGTCCTCAATTTACAATGGTCCCCTCAGCGGTTACGACGGCACTGGGGGGAAAAAAGGGGACTTAAGGACAGTTTTCCACGTTTTCGGCCGTTGCGGTCACCGCAATCAAACTTTGGATGCTTGGCGACGGACTCATATTTATGACGGACACGTGATTCCCTTTTGCGACCTTCGGACAAGCCAGATTCACTTAGCAACCCTGTGACTAACTTAAGAAGTACAGCAATTCACTGAACTGCTGTAGCCAGAAAAATGGGGGGGTAAAATTCACTGAATAAATGTTTCACTCAGCAACAGAAATTCTGGGCTTGATTATGGGTCATAAGTCGAAGACTACCAGTAGGGGGAACGCCACGTGACGGACATCCCACCCCCCCCAACCCTGGTGCAAAAGGCTGGAGTTGCCACTTAAGGAGACGGCAGCTTTGTTTATCCTGTGGTTGGGACAAAGAACCTATTTCTTTCTTTCTTTTTTTAACCTCTTTTCGACCCACGAAGACATGAAGCCGAAAGACCCAAATGAAGGTTGCAAATTTGCCAGGAGAATTCTGGCTAACCTCAACCTGGCGTGTTTCCCTCCCATGCACCAGCCCACGAATAGCAAAATTATAGAGCACTTTGCAAGAACGGGGCCCTGCATTATCTTACAGGCAAAAAATCCCACCCAATTGGCAAGGATGGGTAGTCCTCAACTTGCAACCGCTCCTTTAGTGACCGTTCCAAGTTACAACAGTCCTGGGGAAAAAAAGTTTTTTATAAACTTATGACCGGGTTTCTCGCTTATGATGGTTGCGGCGAAACCCTGCGTGGTCACATGATCAAAATTCAGCCGCTTGGCAACCAGCTCATGGCGCTTGCAGAGTCTGAAGTCATGCGATCCCCTTTTGTGACAAACAAAAGTCCAGATTCACTTAACAACCGGGTTGCTAATTTTAAGAACTGCGGTGATCGACTTACCAATGGTGGCCAGAAAGGTCGTAACATGAGCCGCTTAACAAATTTCTCACTTAGCAATGGAAAGTTTGGGGCTCAATTATGGTCGTAAATCGGGGACTACTTGCAATAGCCTCTCACTCAGCCTTCCCAAGGGGGGGAAGAGGTTTCTCGGCGACGGGTGCCCGTTTGCGAAAGCCGCACTGAAGTCATTTTAGCACCCTTTTTTTCCTAGACTTTTGGGTCTGGAAAATTTGTTCTTCTATTTAAACACAAATTGTCTTAGCTCCTGAATGGCTCCTTAGCCGGAATGGCGTTTTTCATTTTGCCTTTTATCGATCTGAACCATTTATGTCTTTTATTGGTGCTGCAATTTTAACAGGTTTTATGGAAAGCTGCCCAGACAGGTTTGGCTATGGAGCGGTTTTAAAAATCTAATAAATGTTCAAAACTCCAGAATGGGTTTTCTCAATGCCGGAAGGCAAACAGATGGGAACAGAATGGCAAATAATAAAAATAAAAAACAGAGAGAAAAAAAAGGGGGGGGGGGAAAGTAGTTTGGCCTACTGGTTAACCCAGGGGTCTCCAACCGTGGCAACTTTAAGCCTGGTGGACTTCAACTCCCAGAATCCCCCAGCCAGCAAAGGGGAGTTGAAGTCCACCAGGCTTAAAGTTGCCACGGTTGGAGACCCCTGGGTTAAGGCACCAGGCTAGAAAACGGGAGATGGCGAGTTCTAGTTCTGCTTTATGCATGAAAGCCAGGTGGGTGACTTTAGGCCAAACACCATCAAGAGATAATAAATTCTAATCCCACTATTCAACATAAAAGCCAATGGGATGACTTTGAGCCAATCCCCAGGAGACTCAGCCTTCCATCCTTTATAAGGTAGGTAAAATGAGGACCCGGATTGTTGGGGGCAATAAGTTGACTTTGTATATAATATACAAATAGATGAAGACTATTGCTTGACATAGTGTAAGCCGCCCTGAGTCTTCGGAGAAGGGCGGGATATAAATGCAAAAAAACAATGGTGAATTCTAGTTCCGCCTTAGGCAGGAAAGCCAGCCGGGCCTAGTCGTTCTCAGCCTATCCAGAGTTGTTTATAGGAAAACAGAAGGAAGGAAGGTATGTGTATTTATGAAAATAATAAAAAGACGGGACCCCCAAAAATGCTTTTTCAAGAGACAACTGGACCAGAAAGTCCAGTTGCCTCTTGAAAAAGCACTTTTGGGACAATTGTGACCAGGACGACAATCTTCGTAGACAATAAAGGTGGGATAAACAAATAAATAAAAACTATATGGTTTTTTTCTTCTTCTGCAGACAGATTCCTGGATGGAATGAGAGTGCTGCTGATTTGAAAGAGACGGGAGATATAAGCCTCCATTTAGCCATGGGTCGTCTCAACCTACCAGAGCTGCATCGAGGGTTAGGAAAGAAAAGGTGAAAAACTAAACTTAGGAGGAGGAGGCAAGATTGCTCTGGTGGCTCAGACTGCTAAGACAGTCTGTTATTAACACAGCTGCTTGCAATTACTGCAGGTTCGAGTCCCACCAGGCCCAAGGTTGACTCAGCCTTCCATCCTTTATAAGGTAGGTAAAATGAGGACCCAGTTTGTTGGGGGCAATAAGCTGACTTTGTATATAAATATACAAATAGGAAATAGGATGAAGACTATTGCTAACATAGTGTAAGCTGCCCTGAGTCTTCGGAGAAGGGCGGGATATAAATGCAAATAATATAAAAAAAAAGATTTAAGAGAGTTGCTTTTTAATTCCTCTCTCCCCAAGGGGTTACAACCTGGAGACACCAGTTCTTGGCACCCGTTTTGCAAAGGCGCACAATCCCATTTAGCCGTCTTCCTCCTGCTGCGAGTGTAAAAAAAACAACAACAACCCGAAATTGACTCGTTCCTCGTGATCTACACAGAAGGGCCACCAGGGGGAGCCAGCCCCACCTCCACCATAGCTAGGCTCTGCCTTGCTCTTCTCCAACCAGGCGCCCTTCCCATTTCGGTGGACTACATTTCCCAAGAAGACAGACACACAAACACACACAAAAAGGGGGGAGGGAATTTACCGTCACCTTCTTCCTCATCCTCCTCTTCGTCGCCAACCTCTTCCTCTTCGTCGTCTACCTCATTGTCCGCCTCCTGCTCGCCGTTTTCCTCGTTCGCCTTTGCGGAAATGAAGCACAATTTTAAAAACAACAAGAACAACAACAACAAAAAACGGGGAGCCTCCCAAACCTCACCCCACCCCACTTCAACCCATTCCCTGGCACTTATAGACCCGGTGGAACCATGGCCTGTGACGAAAGCATCCATGTTGGATGTCCCACAGCTGTGACAAAAGGAAGAATGGCCATTGACAGGCTAGTTTGCCGAAACTAAAAGCAATGAGAAAGAGGGATAAATTTTTGCGAAGAGACTGTTAACTTTTCATGTCTCGACACCAGAGGCCTTCAAACTTGGCAGCTTGAAGACTTGTGGACTTCCAACTCCCAGAATTTTATTCTTATTTATAAAATTTTACAAATTTTTATTTTATTTCTAGCACAGCTGGCTGGAGAATTCTGGGAGTTGGAAGTCCACGAGTCTTCAAAGCTGCCAAGTTTGGGGACCCCCTACTCTACACCAAGAGTAGGAAAACAACCACAGTCCTTTCGATGACTTGTGGACTTCAACTCCCAGAATCCTTGCCTGAAACAGCCATGGCCGACTGGGGAGTTCTGGGAGTTGAAGTCCACAAGGGTTGTTTTCCACCCCTGCTCGACATCATAAACTGGCTGGGTGGGGAATTCTGGGAGTTGATTGAAGTCCACACACGTCTTTTCCGAGTGATTACGGTTGAGATACACCACTTTATAAAACAACTTGAAATATGGACCAGCGTTCCTTCCTTACAGGAAAAGAACTTATATCCTGGGTTCAACACACTAAAACAAGAGTTCAGATTCACGGAATAACAAGAGTTGGAAGGGACCTTAGAGGTCTTCTAGTCCAACCCTGTGCTCAAGCAGGAGACCCCATACCATTTCTGACAAATGGCTGTCCAGTCTCTTCTTAAAAACCTCCAGTGTTGGGAGGACCCACAACTTCTGGTGGCAAGTCGTTCCACTGGTTAAGTGTCCTCACTGTTAGGGAGTTTCTCCTTAATTCCAGGTTGCTTCTCTCCTTGATGAGTTTCCATCCGTTGCTTCTTGTTCTGCCTTCAGGTGCATTGGAGAATAGGTTGACCCCCGTCTTCTTTGTGGCAACCCCTTAAATACTGGAAGACTGCTATCATGGCACCGCTAGTCCTTCATTTCACTAGACTAGAGTTTAACCAAGCAGAATTTGCTATGGTTTGCAGAACCCCCTAATTCAGATTAAACTCTAATGGTCTCAACAAGGGCTGGCTTCCCAGGCTGAACTGCCCAACTTATATCACTCACATCTGGGAGAGTTGTGTGAATGAGGAGCAAGTGATGGCACACAGCAGGACCAAGACGTTTAAAAACAAAAAAAACGAGACTGCAAAGTTTCTCCTGCTTAGGAAAATTCAATCTGGGTTTTTCCCGGTTCTTCTTCCAAGTTCCCTTCCAATTCTATTATTCCACGTTCCTGTCAAAACCCCAATTTGGTCCCAGCTGATACTTACGGCGTTGCCATTGGCGGGAGCATCCCTGCCGTTTTCTGTTTCTTCCACAACTTCCTTCTTTTCTTTCAAATCCTTAAAAGGGGGCAAAAACAAAGAAAAAAAGAAAAAAGCAGGATGAGTCATTGGGATCCCAGCCTCGCAGACATTATTGGTGTAGATTCCCAGGCAGTGAGAATGACAGACAACCCTTCCCGCCCCCCCCCCTTTTGGGTGAGGGGGGACATAAACACAACACAACTACTACGTAGTGACTTGTTTCAGCTTTATTTGCGACCCACAATTTTGTTCAATACAGCCAACACTCAACCCCCTCCAAGAGAGGGGATTACCGGACTCAAGGCTCTTCCCGAGGCGAAGCGTGTTTGCTATGCGTTTTTATTCGTATTTTATTTCAATTTTCAAAAAGGGCTCCCTTCTCTCCATCTGCTTCCCTCCCTACAAATTCCTTGGCGAGGCAGTGTGACCTGCCACTAAACCACTCAATCTCTTCCCCCCCCCCTCTTCCCCAAAACCCTTTGCATTGTTGTAGTTTTGGTGTGTTCCAAGCTGGAAAGGCGAAGGGCACTAACAGATTTACGACAACTCCCCACCGGAAAAGGGGAGGGAGCCCTCGTGTAAACACAATTCAGCAAACACACTCCTGGCTCGCCTGGGGAGGGAAAAACAACAAGGTACCAGAGGCGGGATTTTTTTTTTCCTTCGGCATTCTCCACGGAGCTCAGCCGTAAATAAGGAAGCCTCTTTTTTCTCTCTTCCCGCAGATTATGAAGACAAGAGCATTTGCACTTTCGCACAATTCAAGAGCAGCTTTCTTAAAACCTCTCAGGGCATCACGTACAGCTTCCTCCGGCCAAACCCGATTAGCAGCTTCAGACTATGCTGCCCCCCACCCCCCCACCCCCGTAAGATGTGTGTCGTGGTCCCCCATCTCACAGATCTTAGGTGCCACAAGCCTCAAAACAAGGGGCCGGCAAGTGGGGCCGAGGATCAGGAATTTTGCTTTTTAAAATTTCAACCGCAGGCAGGCCCTTACAGCTTTTGCCTTCTCGTATGGTTGGTTGCAAAAGCTGGGTTGATTTTCTGCCCTTTCTAATTCCTCCATGTCCCTTCTAAAAAAAAAGCAAGGCTTGGTCTGTGATAGAAAAGCGGCAAAACGTTGTCGGAAAAGGAGCCGATTTCCTAAATTCGAACTTTTTAACTGTAGGGTCAAGAGAGAGAGAGAGGGTGGGTTTCTCCCAAAGCTAAACCTGATTTTTTTATGCAGAGGCCAGAAAGCCGTGGCTGCCAATGCCATTCCAAGATCACAAACACGATTTCCGCCCCCCTCCTTTTCCCTAGACAGAGTTTCCCCTAGAAAATCAACCCACCACAGCCTGCAGCGTACAAGCAACAACATGTTTGAAGTCAATGTTTACGTCTTTGACAGATCCTGGTAAGAGTCCCTATAATTATAAGCGTGGCGAAAAAAGCTGTTTACTGCTTCAAGACCAGCCACAACAATGAGAGGGATGATCCTAAAAGTTTCGATTCAGGCAAGGCAAAAAACGAGGTCCGGCATTGTGTATATCTTAGAGGAACCATGTTTTATTAATAGCCCCATCAATACAGAAGCCTGTTTAGAAGAAAGCCATTTACTAACGGGAAAATACAGGCAATAAAACAGAAGCCAAAATAAGGCAAGACACACACACAACCCCACTAGCACTGCAGCTTTTAGCCAAAAACCACACACTGCCAAATGCATTGATGCACCAGCTATTAACTCCAGGCATTCTTAAGTGCTTCTGTCCCTAATTCTTAGCTAGGCAGTGTGTGTGTGTGTGTGTTTTATTTTGGCTTTGCTTTTCAAAGGCCCATTAAAAAAAAACAAGGTTGCAAGTAACCATATCCTCCTTCCTGCAGGGGGCGCAAGAGCCCAGGGGCTCCCAGCGGCCGGCGGCAATTAAGGCCATGCGCTCTGGGCCGATTCAAACCTGCGCGCCACAGTTGCCACCGCTTCGATTGGCCAGCCGGCCTTAACCTCCCGAGGCACGCCGGGCCGCGTAGTTCTTTCCGAGCGGGAGAGTACAGTCGAGGAAATAGAAAATTGGCCGGGAAGCGAACTACGACTCCCAGGAGGCGCCGCGCCGGCGGGGAGGGGGGAGGGAAACCCGGAGAAGGCGAGGAGCGGAGAAAGCGGCACGTGGTGGGGCGGCTTTGGCTTTGCCGCTCGCTCGCTGTTTACTGCGGCCGCAGACAGCCGGGGGCGGCGCTGGAGAGAAGAGCCGCCGCCCGCCTGGGAAATCAATCTCAAGCTCGCTCGCTCCCCCCACCCCGGCCCGCCATGCATTTTAATGCCCAGATGCCCGGGGGGGGGGGGAGGAAGAGCAGCGCAAGGCTTTCCCAGGACTGGAAATAAGCTAGTGGGGGGGGGCCAATACCCCCCCATAAGGGTTTCCCCAAGGGGAGATCCCCGATCGCCTGCCCTTCCCTTCCCTTCCCCCGCCCCCGCCGAAATCCCCCTTCCGCAGGTTGCAACCTGCCCCAACGGTGACCCTTTGCAGGAATCAAAAAAAGCCCCCCCCCCATTGCTTCCCGTCTAAGATCCGGGATCTATTGACATCAGATCAATAATCCCCGCGTGGGGAGGGGGAGGAAGGAACGCGAGACTCGGCCGATCGGCGTCGAGGACGGCGGGGCGGGGGGGAAGCTCCCGGCCGCCCCATCATCCCACCAGGATTGGGGCCGCAATCGCGGAGCCCCCGCGCCGCACCTTCTCTCCGGCAACCCCGAGACTAACGAGGCGGAACCCCCCCCCGTCCACCGGCATCCAACAACGGCTGCAATATTGTATCCACCAGCCGGGGAAAGGGCCCGACGGGCGGGGATCGGAACGAGCCTTCTCTTTTCCTTCCTTCCCCCCACCTCACCGTGCCTGCCTTTCGGGGAAGGGGCTCCCCGAAAAACGCCGCGCAGCATCGCCCCCCCGGCTTGGCACTGCGCAGCCCGGATGCCCGTCCGTGCCCTCCTCCCCCCCCGCCTTTCCTCCTCCATCGGGACGCGCCAGTTCAGCCGGGCAGCTTTCGATCCGCCTTCCGACGTCTCCGCATCTCCCCCGCCACGTCGGGGCTCCGGGGAAAGCGGCTTTCCCCTTCCCACGGGGGGGGCAAACGGGGTTAGGGGCCATCCGAGTTCAAGACGGGGGGGGGACGCCCCAACTTCAGGAAGGAAGGAAGGTCTCTAAACAGCCCCGTTTTCTCTCCCTTCCCAATCCGATCCTGCCTTCGGAGCCCCGTCGGGGTTGGCTCCTTTCCCGTGGGAAGCGGGATTTTTTTTGCCGGGGTAAGCCCGGAAGGCTTAAAGCGAGCGATTGCCCCCAGGAAACGGTACCGGGAAGCAGCCGCCGCCGCGACGCGCTCTGCCTGCTGGAAACAAAGAAGCGCGCCGGACGGCAAAGACCTCGGGGTGCCCGATCCGACGGCCGGGCAGAGCCATTCAAGGGCTCCCCACTTTCTCTCTCTCTCCTCGCCGCCCCCCCCGCTTCTTCCTTCCTTTTCTTTCTCTGCCAAACCGCTTCCGATTTTCTCCCCGGGCCGGCCGGGGGGTCGCCAAGTTGTTTCCGCGCAATTAGCCCGGGCCAATTAGGGTAACGCGCACAGACACGCACACCCGGCACCCGAAGGGCTTAAGGCAAGGTAGCAAAGGAGCCGCAGCTCCGCTTTCAGGTGCGGAACGCCGGACTGCTGGACGGGATAAGAGGGAGCCCCGCTAGCTAGCCAAGCCGGCGCCTTGCAATCGCGCCGGTCGACCGGCCTCTGCCTTCCCCTTTGCTTTGCCCGGCTCCTCCGGGTGACTTTCGCCTTTTCTTCCTCCCCGTCGGGGCACAAAACGGAGCCTTGGAAGTTCGCCGCGTCTTGTCAAAGAGACATCCCCCCCCCACTTCCAAGCCAGCCTTTTTTTTCCTCTCTCTCTCTCCAATGGGCCAAGCGCTCTTCAGCGGGCTCTGCTTGCCCTTCCGTCCGATCCGAGCCTGGCAAAGCGGGTGGAGGGGAGGAAGGAAGGAAGCGAACCAAAACAAGCCCAGGGACTGCAAGGCGAAACCACCTGCCTTGCCCACCTTCCGAGGCGTTTGCGGAGCAAAGGAAAGCCCCCCCCCGATCCAAGCAAAGGGATGCCCGGGCAGCGGCGCAAAGAGCGGATCGCAAACAAAGGAAGAAGGAAGAAACCGAGCGGGGGAAAAAGACACGAGCGCACGCCGCCGATGCGGGGGAAGCGAAAGCGCAAGGAAAGGCAACACACAAACACATACACACGCAGGCACAAAACACAACCCCGCGCGCGGATCTCCCCGGGTGCTGACTGGAGCGCAACCGAGGAGGTGCCAAAGCGGCGATCCGGAGGCAAAAAGGGAAAAAGCCCCGCGGCGGGACGTCCCCTCCCCGAGGCTTACCTTGGTGGAGATCTCGGAGCTGGTATCCACGGCTGTGTCTGACATGGCTGGCCCGGCGGGGAGGGAAAAGGGGGGAGAGCTGCTGTGGTGGTGGTGGTGCGGCGACGGCGGAAAAAAAGCCCGCGACTGTACAAAAGGCAAGCAACGCCGGGAAGACGGGCAGAGATCCGAGGGCGCGTACGCGGGTTGCAAAAAATATATATATATATATATTTAAAAAAAAGAGGAGGAGGAGGAGGACAAGACGGAGGAGGAAGAAGAGGAGTGAGGAAGATGATGATGGTGCTGATGCTGAAGAAGAGCGAAGCCCCGCGACGACCAGCGCAAGCCCGACACCCGGGGCAGGAACAAAGCAAAGATGGCTTTGGATGCCAGTGGAGGCTCACGCGGTGCCGCCGCCTTTAATATAGAGGAGTGGGCGGCGCGCGCCCTCCCCTCGCCGGCCCCGATTGGGCGGCCCGGGAGAAGCCGAGCGCTCCCATTGGAGGAGAGGGCGAACAATGGGCAAGGCCGCTGACGAGCCGTCGGGGGGCCGCTGCGCTCCCTCCCCCCCTCCCTTCTCCGGGCAGGCCGCGCAAGAGAAGGGGAGGGCCGAGGGAGGCTGCTTGCAAAACACCCGCGCGCAGGAGGGAGGCGCTGCGAAAGGAAAGAGAGAGAGAGAGGAAGGAGGGAGGGAGGGAGAAGAGCTTCCCCCGCTTCTCTTGCATAGACGGGGGTGTTTTGCAAAAAGGCGCATGCGCAAAACCCGATCGCGGCCACCCGCAGACGGAGCGGACCGTCCGTCCGGCCAAGGTCGAGCACGGGGGAGCCGCCTTTAGGGATCGGCCTCTCTCTCTCTCTCTCTCGGCCGTTCCAAGTTGCAAACCTAATATCATTACCCCCGACGGCGTGGGTAGGGGTGGGGTCCCCGCGCGATCCTGCGGGGGGCCCCGTCGGGGATGCGCGCCACCCACCCGACCTAATGTGGGTTTTTTTTGCCCATTGCGCACGCGCGCCGGGGGGGGGGAGAAACGACAAAGGAGGAGGACTCGCGCGGCCCCCGTGCGCTTGGCCGACGGGAGGCCCGCGAGTGCACGTGGGAACGCTCCGCTTGCGTGTTCTGAAGGGAGGGGACGGGGAACTCGCTCCCCGCTTTCCTTTCTCCCCCCCCCCACCACCACTCCCCGCCTTTTGCATAGAGGGCGGTCCCCGCTCTTTGGCAAGCCGCTTTTTCTTCCCCTCCGGCTTTGCAGAGAGCGATCGTTCTCTCCCACCCCACCCCGGTACCCAAAAGGCGCCCTTTGCAAAGCTGAACACGCGTTTTTCCCCATCCACACGTCTTCCCCTCTCCACGTCGAGGAATCCAGCCAAGCAAAACCTGGCGAAACGGTGCTTTTCCTTCCTCCCCGCCCCGTCCTGGGAGTTTGCAAAGAGACTCGGTCGTTAAAACGCTTGCAATTGCAACCTTTGCGAAAAGAAAAAAGGGGGCAGGGTGCAATTGCACCTTTACAAAAGAAAAAAGGGGCTGCTTATACAATGCCCCTTTTTTCTTTTTGCAAAGGTGCAATTGCACCCCTGCCCTTTTTTCTTTTTGCAAAGGTGCAATTGCAACCCCCAAAAAGTCCAAAGCTACGACGGATTTTCTTCCCCCAAAAAGCATGGTAGCTTTTGCAAAGTTGGGTGCTTTGCAAAGCGGGGAGTTGCATTTTGAAACTTCCCCGAAATTCCAACCCTCGGGATGCAAAGGGCGAAAATGTGCTCGCTCCCCCCCTGCCCCTCCCCCTCCCCGCTTTGCAATAACAAGCAATGGAGGCGGCGGCAAACGAGGAAGACTTGCCACACTTAAGATGGCGCCGGACGCCCTTGCCCGGGATACCAGCCGGTGCCGTCGCCCAGCCGTGCCGCCTTACGGGCCGCGTCCCCCACAGCCGCCGCCTCCCCGACCCCAACATCCCCTTCTCGGGGTCCCGGTTCGGCGACGGCCGCTCGGACCGGCCGTAAAAGCTCACCCCGCCTCGGTTGCTTTTCGATGCCGCGCTCAAGATGGCCGCCGCGCTCGTCCGCTTCTGGCTCACGGAAGGCGGGACATGGAACTCCGGCGGTTCTCATTCGCCGGGAGGGCCGAGCGAACACAATCTTGACGCTTTGCGGCGGGGGATTGGACGCCGCGGCTGTCGTTCGCGATGAAAAGTGCGCGGGGGAAAAACGGGACGCCCGGACTCGGGACTCTCGATGGAACGGAGTCGGGTTTGGTTGAAAAGTGATGGGGCGCGAACGGCTGGCGGTGAAAAAGTCGCATTTTTACACGCGGGTGACTTAAAAAATGCGGCGCTGGGTTCAGGAGCTTTGCCTTGCACAGCCCGCGTGGCTTATTCGCGGCCTCTCGCCTGCCACCTTTTTTTTGGAAAGCGTCCGGCTACGACTTTTTGCAGATTTTGCAAAAGTTTGCACGCACAAAAAGGTTCCACGTGTAAAATCCCGGACGATCATGAGTTATTTATGTGTTTTGATTTTTTCCGTGCAGCATGCGATCCCTTGGAGCCGTTAAAATGGGAAGGGTTCCTCAAGGTCATCGATCCCCTCCCCAATCCTTTCTTGGTGCAGACATCTAAACGGAGGCAGCCCGCGAAGCCTCGCATTGAGCATCACATACTCTGGTCCTGAGTTCAGATCACACCAAACAACCTGGGTTGTGTGATGCAGAGCATTCTACTGGTAGTCCTCAACTGAAGTTCGTTTAGTGACTGTTCAAAGTTATAAGGAAACTGGAAAATGTCACTTACGACGGTTTTTCATAGTCATGACCTGTGCTGCATCCCCGTGACCAGATACTTGGCAACGGATTCATATTTATGACCTTTTGCTGTGTCCTGGGGTCACGTGATCCCCTTTGGCGACCTACCGGCAAGCAAAGTCAACTGGGAAGCCTGATTCACTTAACAATCATGTGTTGAACTTAACAACCGCCGTGATCTTCTTAACAACTGTGACAAGAAAGGTTCACAAAATAGAGCAAAATTCACTTCACTGCCGTCTCGCTTAACAATGGGCTCAGTTGTGGTCGTAAGTCAAGGACTTCCTGTGCTGTCCTTGGTGCAAAACCCCAAACTAGAAACATGTAACCCAGGTGATTTCAAAGCACTTTTAACACGCGTGTACATCTGCTGGAATGTCTCTTGGCTAGGAACAGCACAGCTAGCTAATCAAGGCTTACACCAGGTTGAGGAATAGAGCGTATCATGGGAAATTAGCCATTATCTCAAGGCTGAGATAATTAAGTTGTTGTGTGAACCGGGCGTGGTGTCAAACTTTAATGATTTTTGGGTATCTCATGTTGTTTTAAGTATAATGTGGCAGGAGAGTCAAAAAAAAAATATATCAAATTAATATAGTTGTTGCCTATTTTTTTACATACATATATATATTCATCATTAAAAAAGGACAACAAAGAATGTTCTTTCTGCGCCAACTCAGTAAGCTCAAACTGCCCAAGGAGCTGCTGATCCAGTTCTACAGAGGAATTATTGAGTCTGTCATTTGCACCTCTATAACTGTCTGGTTCGGTTCTGCAACCCAACAAGAAAAACACAGACTTCAGAGGATAATTAGAACTGCAGAAAAAATAATTGCTACCAACTTGCCTTCCATTGAGGACCTGTATACTGCACGAATCAAGAAGAGAGCCGTGAAAATATTTGCAGATCCCTCGCATCCTGGACATAAACTGTTTCAACTCCCACCCTCAAAACGACGCTATAGAGCACTGCACACCAGAACAACTAGACACAAGAACAGTTTTTTCCCGAAGGCCATCACTCTGCTAAACAAATAATTCCCTCAACACTGTCAGACTATTTACTGAATCTGCACTACTATTAATCGTTTCATAGTTCCCATCACCAATCTCTTTCCACTTATGACTGTATGACTATAACTTGTTGCTGGCAATCCTTATGATTTATATTGATATATTGATCATCAATTGTGTTGTAAATGTTGTACCTTGATGAACGTATCTTTTCTTTTATGTACACTGAGAGCATATGCACCAAGACAAATTCCTTGTGTGTCCAATCACACTTGGCCAATAAAAAATTCTATTCTATTCTATTCTATTCTATTCTATATATATATATATATATATATGTATGTATGTATGTATGTATGTATGTATGTATGTATGTATGTATGTATATTTGTTTTCTGAGGTTTTCGCGGGTGTTTGTATGTAGGTCTTTGGTTATTCGGGTTTTCTCCCCCGTAAAATTGGAAGTGTCTTGGCGACGTTTCGACGAAGTCTCATTCGTCATCTTCAGGCTTCAGCTTCGTGCTTCTGGGAGCAATGTGTGACTGCAGCTGTTTCTTCCTTTTTAATTGCTAGTGGGGGTTTGAACTGATTGGGTGGGAGCTTGGCTGTGCTCTGATTGGATGGGGGTTTTTTTTGTGCTCTGATTGGCTGGGGGTGTGTCCTGTTTGGGTGGGGGCTTGGTTGTGCTCCGATTAGTCTGAGTTCCAGGGGGATTTGAGCTGGTGAGCTGCATTGCTGTTGTTTGGCTTCGTGTTTGTGGTCGTGCTACATCTTCATAGTGGGTGTCTGCTGTATGTATGGATTGTAGGGGTTTGAAATGGCTAATGTTGCAGCTGCGGTCTGGCTTCTGGTCCTTGGTCGTGCTTCATGATCAGTGTGGGTTTGGGTCTTAGCTTAGCTGGCTGGGGAATTCTGGGAATTGAAGTCCACGCTTCATAAAGTTACCAAGGTTGAAAAACACTAATTCAGCTGCTATCTGAATCCATAAATTGGATCAATCCAGTAACTAAATTAGGTATATTATGCCAAAAAAAGGGGGGGCATTTCCTTCCTTCTCAAGGTCACGGCCTTTTTTAAGAATAAATAAATCTCGGGCCTCTACATGCAGCTCGGATGGCCAATAAAATAAATACCCTGTATTTATTTCCAGATTTTTAAAATTTCCCTCCTCTTATTCCTTCAGACCCCAGCAAACTTAACAGTGTTATTTTGAGCAGCTGGTTGAAAACTTGGCAAACTTTTCTGCACACACCTAGGAGAGCCAATAAATTTAAATGCGCTTCTCTGAAAAGAAAAGAGGCCCGATTGAGATCTTAGGGCTGTAAATTAATTTAACATTAGGAACCCTAAGGCAATGATGGTGGTTTTTGCTTATGTTAAAAGACAAAAGCCAGGGGCTAGGTTCACACAACACCCCTAACCGAGGCCTAGCAGAGGCGTTTCCCTCATTTAAGTTCACTTAGGGTCAAACTACTACTTATTTTTTTCTTTCGAAGTGCTTTTTAAATTACTTTTTTTCAGCCAGATTGTGAGAGTGGTTTGGCCTCCAAAACACACATTTGTGACCTGCGTGTCCTTAGTTCATGTGAAAAGCAGTCTGGCCTCAAAAGAATCAGAATAGAGCTGGAAGGGGACCTTGGAGGTCTTCTAGTCCACTCCCTCCCCTTGCTCAAGCAGGAGATCCTATACCGGTGATAACGAAGCTTTTGGGCACCGAGTGCCCAAACTGGAACGCGCATGCATGCACATATATGTGCGTGTGCCGGAGCACCGGAAACATGAAGACCAGTTGGCCAACGCGCATGTGTTTTTTTGGCTATTTTTCAGGCCCTTTTCAAGCCGTTCTTTGGGCTGTTTTCAGGCCGTTTTTGACCTGAAAAACGGCATGAAAAGTGCCCAGAAAATGGCCTGAAAATGTACCAAAAATGGTCTGGAAGACAGCCTTAAAATGCCCTGAAAAACTGCCTGTTTTTTGGCTGTTTTCCGGGCCGTTTTCAGGCTGTTTTCTGGTACTCCGGTGCCCACAGGTGCCCACAGAGGGAGCTCTGTGCGCCACCTCTGGTACATGTGCCATAACTTTGCCATCACTTTGCATTTCAGACAAGTGACTGTCTGGTGAAAGTGACTTCTTGAAAAGAGGCTGCAGATGGATTTTCTCTGGATTTGCACACCTCGCCTGCCTGGCATCTTCTGGAGGTGTGTCTCCCCCATTCCCAGTCAGTTGAGACACATCTGAAGTGTCTCAATTTGTGGATAGCAGAAAAACCTCCAATCTGAATTTGTTAGTCCTTCATCCTTCTTAACCCTTATTTCACCTAAAACCTGGGTTGGAGGGTGAGGCAAGGTTCCCTTGGCAACACACCTGACGTTAACCTAGATTGAAATCTGGATTTTCCCATTGACACAGTTTGTCCAAAGACAAACAGGTGGTCCCAGGATGCTATAACCATGGTAAATATATGCCTGGGGTCACGTGTTCCCCTTTTGCGATCTTCTGACAAATATATGCCCAAATTTTGATCATGGGACCATGAGGATGTTGTGACGGTCGTTAAATGTGAAGGCTGCTCATAATTCGCTTTTTTTTAGTGCCCTTATAACTTTGAACAGTCGCTAAACGAATGGAGAACTACCTGTATATCAAAATTGACTTTGTATATAATATACAAATGGATGAAGACTATTGCTTGACATAGTGTAAGCCGCCCTGAGTCTTCGGAGAAGGGCGGGATATAAATGCAAATAAAAAAAATTAAAAAAAATTAACTTGGAAAAATAAAAGGAAAAAAAAGTAATAATGGAAAGAAAAATATAACAAGATGTCTGTTAACAGACACACACTGTTTTGCATGTTCAGGCTGATAACAGCCTTCAAAAGTCTGACATTTTTTTCAAACATCAAGGCATGTCCCCAGTTTTAGAATAGAATAGAATTTTTTATTGGCCAAGTGTGATTGGACACGCAAGGAATTTGTCTTGGTGCATATGCTCTCAGTGTACATAAAAGAAAAGATACGTTCATCAAGGTACAACATTTACAACACGATGATCAATATATCAATATAAATCATAAGGATTGCCTTAAAAGATTATTATTATTATTATTATTATTATTGTTGTTGTTATTTATATTATGTATGGATACTCTATGGTTAGACTGACAGTCAAAGACTGATGGAAACTTAATATGGGTAATCCTTGACTTAGAACAGTTCCTTTAGTGACCATTAGAAATTACAACAGCACTGAAAAAAGTGATTTATGATTGTTGTTCACACTTAACAACCATTGCAGCATTCCCGTGGTCACGTGATCAAAATTCAGACGCTTGGGCCACTGACTCATAGTTATGACGGTTGCAGTGTCCCGGGGTCATGTGGTCCCACTTTGCGACCTTCTGACAAGCAAATTCAGTGGGGAAACCAGATTCACTTAAAAATATTTAACCAAAATGTAGTAAACTTGATGGTCTCAGTAGTTTTTAATACATTCAGATTTAAACTTATTATGGTTTCGTCAACACAGTCAGTCAGATTTTTAGACTGGATTTGGAAGTTTGTCCACCTATAGAAGTGGACGAAGGACTAAAAGTAGGTAGGTGTTGTTCTTCGATGGTGTAAAACAGGAGTGTTCAATCTTGTCAACTTAAAGGCTTGTGGACCAATTATTTATTTATTTATTTGTTTGTTTGTTTGTTTGCATTTATATCCCGCCCTTCTCCGAAGACTCAGGGCGGCTTACACTATGTTAAGCAATAGTCTTCATCCATTTGTATATTATATACAAAGTCAACTTTTATTGCCCCCAACAATCTGGGTCCTCATTTTACCTACCTTATAAAGGATGGAAGGCTGAGTCAACCTTGGGCCTGGTGGGACTTGAACCTGCAGTAATTGCAAGCAGCTGTGTTAATAACAGACTGTCTTAGCAGTCTGAGCCACCAGAGGCCCAAAGTTACACTTAGACAATTGCAAGACAATTTCAACTTCAAGCCAAAATCTTTTGACATTTGATTGGCATGCCAGGACACCACACACAAACAACCGCCAATTTCAAAGCAGCCAGAATAAAGGAATAGTCAGAAACGGGAGCAAGCAGAAATTAGATTTAATCAAACCATCTTTGAATTGAAACAAAATTAATTCGACCCGGTGATGTCCCCTATATTTAGAAATGTTTTGCCATCATATTATCAGAATAAAACAGAGCAGAATAACAGAAGTGGAAGGGAATCTGGTGGTCCTCTATTCCAACCCCCTGTTCAAGCAGGAGATTCTATACTATTTCAAGCAAATCTTTTCTTAAAAACCTCCAGTATCAACTTTGGGGATAACTTCAAAACAAAATGACTCTGAAATTTCATACCTTTGGGTGGTTTTACTCCACCTGTGGCAGACAATCCTAATTTTGTTCTGTACCTAATGTTTTTCCTTCTTTTGGGTGTATTTGTGTATGTATCCTATTCAGGACTTTGGGATATACCAGTTGTAGATTCCAAATATCCTTCAGATCTCTTCCCAGGACTTCTTGATCCCAAGAGTAGACTCAGCCAGTCCTCGACTTACATTCAGTTTAATGACTGAATGAAGATAAAATATATGTGTCTCAGGATAATGATGTGAGATCGAATTTTGGTCGGTCCCTGGGATCAGAGATTTACTCTGCCGACTTAATCAGATTCATGCTGGAGCCTAGTTAACAGTTTAGTGACTGCTGAAAGTTAAACCACCACTCAAAAATGCACAAATCTCCTTTTTAATAACTTCCTGGCTTTGCAACAGGAATTTTGAGCTCCGTTGTGGGTCATAAGTTGAGGACTACTTGTATTTTGCGAAAGAAAAGCGTTCAGTGAGGATGCAGGCTTAGCTTTTTCGATTTCAGCAATCGGGTTTATAGATCATCATGTACAATACCTATTACGGTCGCTGAGATTGTTAAGGATCGTCATGATGGAACAGGCATGGCCACCCAGGGCTGTGCCAAAGAATCCTGTGTTCACTCTAAAGCTTGCACGGGCAATAGCAGAACACCGCTATGGTACTGTTGTTACCGGTAAATATTACCTTACCTATTTGGTGCCACTGGTCGGTCGCCAGGGCAAACTCTGCCCTTCTTCCCAGATGTTCTGAGTTCCAGAGGACGTCGGCCAGGACTAACAAAGCCACCGGTGGAACACCGAAGCGTAACCACGTTGGAGAAGAAAGCCAAGAGAGGCTGCCGGTGCCGGCTGAGCTAGTCAGAGCTGGCTGGCATCGGTCTGATTTTTCAAAGCAACCCTCATGAGTCAGTAAAAGAAGGAAAAAAAAAACACCAACCCAGCTCCTGGAAATTAAAAAAAAATGTATGTCAAGACAGGAGTCGCCCCAAAAAGCTCCAGTTTCCCAGAAGCTGCAGAGACATGTTGTTCTCTCTCGCCTTGCCAAACAAGCAGCCGGACTCATGGGCTTGGTTGGGGCGCTTCTGTCTTTCCCAAAGCCCTCCGAGGCTTTCCCGAAGCAGTAAAACCGGATCAGCAGCTGCGGAGATGTCAGGTTACCAACTTTTTCCACCTTTGGCTCGGTTCCTAGGGATTTCAACAGTAGCCGGCATCTGGATCTTGGTGCTTTATGGTGGCTACCGGTTTTCCTCGAGCGGAGAGGTGAGATGAGGGCGAAGAAACCTTTGAGGTCTTCACACAACCGCCCTTAATCCAGGTCAGGGAAAGTTTGGGAATTGTCGTTGAAGTGGCGTGGGGAGTTTTCTGCCTTTTGAGGATCAACCGTGGAGTGGAAAGGAATGAGCGGTCAAGAAATATAAGGAACCTTCAACTTTTTTAAAAAAAAAAAATTGACTACAAATAATACAAACATATCGTGTTTCCCTGAAAATAAGACCTGGTCTTATATTAATTTTTTGCTCCAAAAATTAGAGTTTATTTTCTGGTTAGGTCTTATTTTGGGGGAAATACGGTACTAAATACATCCATCTGGTTGACAATCTTAACTGGGGCTTATTTTGGGGGTAGGGCTTATATTACGAGCATCTGGAAAAATCATGCTAGGACTTATTTTCCGGTTGGGTCTTATTTTCGGGGAAACAGGTTATAAATCCAAATACGGGGAAAAAAAGGGGAGGGAAATACAAATATTATAATGCACACACATACACACCTGCAGACCATTTTTAGTACTTCTATTTCTTCTTCTATAACAACTAAAAGATATACGATATATTCCAATTGTGCCCCTCCAAAACAAGTTATGTTCTTCAGTAGGTTTATTCCAGTCGTGAAATCCAATTTTTTTTACTACCGGTTCTATGGGCATGGCTTGGTGGGCATGGTGTAGCTTGGTGGGCGTGGCAGGAAAAGGATACTGCAAAATCTCCATTCCCACCCCACTCTGGGACCAGCCAGAGGTGGTATTTGCCGGTTCTCTGAACCACTCAAAATTTCTGCTCCTAGTTCTCCAAACTGCTCAAAATTTCCACTACTGGTTCTCTAAAACCTGTCAGAACCTGCTGGATTTTACTCCTCGTTCATTCCCTTTGCCTTCCACCACTATTTTTATAAAATCCCCCCATATTTCATTATAATTGTTTACTTCAATCAGTTATATATAAGGAGGCCTCGACTTTACAAACATTGGTTTAATAATAATAATAATAATAATAATAATATTTTTATTTTTATACCGCCCTTCTCCCAAAGGACTCAGGGCGGTTAACAGCCAGATAAAATACAGTATAATACAATACAATAAAATCAATTTAAAAAACTTATTCTATATGGCCAATAATTTAAATTATAAAATACATAATATAAAACCCCATTTAAAATCCAATTTAAAAACCCATTTTATGCCAGTCCTGCTCGGAAGAATAAATACGTCTTCAGCTCGCGGCGAAAGGTCCGGAGGTCCGGAAGTTGACGAAGTCTGTTCAAAGGTACAACCGGGCTGAAAAAAGTGACTTACGACCATTTTTCAGACTTAACGACCATTGTAACCTTCCCAATGGTCACGTGATCAAAATTCATATGCTTGGCAACTGACTCATATTTATGACGGTCGCAGTGTCCTACGGTCGCATGAACCCCTTTTGCGACCTCCTGACAAAACGGGGAAGCCAGATTCTCTTAACAAACGGGGTTACTAGCTTCAGTGATTCACTTAACAACTGTATCAAGAAAAGTTGTAAAATCGGGCCAAGCTCACGTTACAAATGTTTCACTTAACAATAGAAAGACAGGGCACAATGGTGATCATAAGTTGAGGACTAACTGTATAGGTAGTCCTTGACTTATGACCATTTGTTTAATGGCCGTTCAAAAGTACACTGGCACTGAAAAGAGTGCCTTATGACCGGCTTCACACTTATGACCTGGTAGCAGTCATGTGTTCAAAATTTGGGCTCTTGGCAACTGGCATGTACTTACGACTGTTGCAGTGTTCCGGGGTCACGTGATCGCCATTTGCGATCTTCCCAGACGGATTCTGACAAGCAAAATCAATGTGAGAACCAGATTCGCTTAACAACTGTGGTAAAAAGGTCATAAAATGAGGCAGAAGAATTCACTTAACAACTGCCTGGCTTAGCAATGAAAATTTGCGACTCCATTTTGGTCGTAATTTGAGGACTACCTGTATGCATGTGATGAGCATTTGGTAGTCCACGAAGGCCTTTGGAAAAGATACAGGTAGTCCTTGACTTACGACCGCAATTGAGCCCAACATTTTGGTTGTTAAGTGAGACATTTGTTAAGTGGGCTTCGCCCCATTTTATCACCATTCCTGCCACCGTTGTTAAGTGAATCATTGCAGTGGATCACTTAGTAACATGGTTGCTAGGTGAATCTGGTTTCCTTGTTGACTTCGCTTGTCAGAAGGTCGCAAAAGAGGATCACGTGACCCTGGGAAACAACAACCGTCATAAATATGAACCAGTTGCCAAGCGTCTGAATTTTGCTCACATAATCACAGGAAGGCTGCTAAGTTTGCAACTTTGAAAAACGGTCATAAGTCACATTTTTCAGTGCTGTGGTAACTTTGAACGGTCACTAAACGGACTGTTATAAATCAAGGACTCTCTGAATTCCGATAATCTGATGTGGCTATTTGTTACAAAGATCAGACTTTTTACAAGCCATGGTGTTTAGTGTGACACTCTTAAGGCAAGGATGGAGAACCATGGTCCTTAGATAACTTGTGGACTTAAGCTCCCATAATTCCTGAGCCAGTCATGACCTGCTTTGGAATTCTGGGAGTCGAAGTCCACAACTCATCGAAGGGCCGTATTTCCGCATGCTGGCTGAGGAATTCTGGGAGTTGAAGTCCACAAGTCGTCGAAGGGCCGTGGTTCCGCATGCTGGCTGAGGAATTCTGGGAGTCGAAGTCCACAAGTCATCGAAGGGCCGTGGTTCCCCATGCTGGCTGAGGAATTCTGGGAGTCGAAGTCCACAAGTCATCGAAGGGCCGTGGTTCCCCATGCTGGCTGAGGAATTCTGGGAGTCGAAGTCCACAAGTCGTCGAAGGGCCGTGGTTCCCCATGCTGGCTGAGGAATTCTGGGAGTCGAAGTCCTCAAGTCATCGAAGGGCCGTGGTTCCCCATGCTGGCTGAGGAATTCTGGGAGTCGAAGTCCACAAGTCATCGAAGGGCCGTGGTTCCGCATGCTGTCTGAGGAATTCTGGGAGTCGAAGTCCACAAGTCATCGAAGGGCCATGTTTCCGCATGCTGGCTGAGGAATTCTGGGAGTTGAAGTCCACAAGTCATCGAAGGGCCGCGGTTCCCCATGCTGGCTGAGGAATTCTGGGAGTCGAAGTCCACAACTCGTCGAAGGGCCGTGGTCCCCCATGCTGGCTGAGGAATTCTGGGAGTCGAAGTCCACAAGTCGTCGAAGGGCCGTGGTTCCCCATGCTGGCTGAGGAATTCTGGGAGTCAAAGTCCACAAATCATTGAAGGGCCGTATTTCCGCATGCTGGCTGAGGAATTCTGGGAGTCGAAGTCCTCAAGTCATCGAAGGGCCATGGTTCCGCATGCTGGCTGAGGAATTCTGGGAGTCGAAGTCCACAAGTCGTCGAAGGGCCGTGGTTCCCCATGCTGGCTGAGGAATTCTGGGAGTCGAAGTCCACAAGTCGTCGAAGGGCCGTGGTTCCGCATGCTGGCTGAGGAATTCTGGGAGTCGAAGTCCACAAGTCATCGAAGGGCCGTGGTTCCCCACCCCTCCTCTAAGAAAGCAGGAGTTGTACCTTGGTGAAGCAGGATAGGAAAAGCATGGAGGGCTTTGAACTTGGGTGTGGGAGGAACCGCCTGAGAAGATCATGGACAGCCAGGAAAACAAACCCATGGATCATCAAAGCCCTCACCCCAGAGTTCTCATTAAAGTGACAAACGAGCTGGCTCAAATTTTCCTCCTTCAGACACGCTGTGCGAAAGCCAGCTTTCTGGAGAAGGAAGGCCCCGACGCGGTGAAAGGGAGAACGAAAAAAAGAAGAGGGAAACGCCAGCCATGAGGCGGTTGGACTCCGCTGTAATGGTCAAGGGGGCATGGGTGGGCAACTCGAAAGACCAGGCTAGAAACAGATTGTCACAGAAAAAGAAATCTTTATCACCATGGTTGCTAAGACTCAAAAACTACCTGATAGCTTGCTTTCTTTTCTTTTTTCTTTTCTTTCTTTTTTTTTCCTTTCCTTTCCTTTCTTTTCTTTTCCTTTCCTTCCCTTCCCTCCCTCTCTCCCTTCCTTTCTTCCTTCCTTCTTTCTTTTCTTTCTTCTCTCTCATTTTTCTTTCTTTGCCTTCCTTTTCCTAATTTCCTTCCTTCCTTCCTTCCTTCCTTCCTTCCTTCCTTCTTTCTTTCCTTTCCTCTCTCATTTTTCTTTGCCTTCCTTTTCCTAATTTCCTTCCTTCCTTCCTTCCTTCCATCCTTCTTTCTTTCTTTCTTTCTTTCTTTCCTTTCTTTCTTCCTTCCTTCCTTCCTTCCTTCCTCTCTCTCATTTTCTTTGCCTTCCTTTTCCTAATTTCTTTCTTCCTTCCTTCCTTCCTTCCTTCCTTCCTTCCTTCCTTCCTTCCTTCCTTTCTCTCTCTCATTTTCTTTCTTTGCCTTCCTTCCTTCCTTCCTTCCTTCCTTCCTTCCTTCCTTCCTTCCTTCCTTCCTTCCTTCCTTCTTTCTTTTATGTACACTGAGAGCATATGCACCAAGACAAATTCCTTGTGTCCAATCACATTTGGCCAATAAAATTCTATTCTATTCTATTCTATTCTATTCTATTCTATTCTATTCCTTCCTTCCTTCTTTCTTTCCTTTCCTCTCTCATTTTTCTTTGCCTTCCTTTTCCTAATTTCCTTCCTTCCTTCCTTCCTTCCTTCCTTCCTTCCTTCCTTCCTTCCTTCCTTCCTTCCTTCCTTCCTTCCTTCCTTCCTTTCTTTCCTCTCTCTCATTTTTCTTTCTTTGCCTTCCTTTTCCTAATTCCCTTCCTTCCTTCCTTCCTTCCTTCCTTCCTTCCTTCCTTCCTTCCTTCCTTCCTTCCTTCCTTTTTTATTTATTTCCCAACCTTTATTATTGATAGAAGTAATTCAGGGTGACAAACATATTCAGCACACCGTCCATCTCCTATTTTTCCAACGATGACAACCCTGTGAGGCGGATTGGGCTGAGAGAAAGGAACTGGCCCAAAGTTACCCAGTTGGCTTTTTTTTTAAACCCTAAGACAGGATTAGAACTCACCATCTCCTGGTGATTGGCCCAGATTCACCCAGCTGGCTTTCCTGCTTTAAGGTGGCACTGGAACTCAAGCCTCCTGCTTTCTAGTCTCCAGCCTTAACCACTACTAGGCCAAACTGTCTCTTAATCCCTCAAATGTGCAGCAATACTAAATTTGGGTAATATTGAAATATGGTTTGTCATTAACCCAGGGGTCTGCAAACGTGGCTCTTTTAAGACTTGTGGACTTCAACTCCCAGAGTTCCTCTGTTGTGTCTTCAGCTTTGAGCCTGGCCTCCTGGCAGAGAGTGACTCAGAGTGTGAGGGGGAAGAGCCAACAGGGCTTCCCTCTGCAGGACCTTCCTCTCTGGCTCCGCTGCAGGTCCCAGAGGCAGACCAGGTGGAAGAGATGACGAGGCCTCTTTCTCCCGCACCTTCCCCCTCCCAGGCAACGCCTCAAGACCCAGCTGCTGACAATCAGTCCTGGTTAGATCCCAGGCATCGCAGAAAGGAGAGGCGGGAATAACAAAGGAAGGGGTGAGGCAGACCTAGAAAGTGCTGAGTCACAAAGCCACACCCCACAGGGTATAAAAGCAGGAGGAGCTGCTCTATAGCTTCTTGTGATGGACAAAAACTGACTCTTGGAAACTTTGGCTGCAATATTTTGAGAGTAAGACTTTGGCTTCTGTTTATTTCTGAACTGCAGTTATGCTGGTCTGAGGAGATAAGGGAACTTGGCAGGCAATCCCAGGTTCGTTGCCAGAACTGATATCTGTCATCAGAGTAAATTGCTGGCAGATATAGTCAGCTCGCGTGTCTGCTTGGTTGTGGTTGGTGGGGACAGAACATCCTTGAACTCTGGGAGTTGAAGTCCACTAGTCTTAAAAGAGCCAAGTTTGCAGACCCATGCATTAACCCATGGACCCTCAGGTGAGCCTTAAGGGTTACAAACACAATCTGAGCCAGTCCTTGGACAATGACAGTTATTATTACATATACCTAATAGAAAAATGGGTGAAAGTGTGAATCATAGTATTTATGCATTTGAAGGATCCTTGGTGCTCTTTCAGCTTGCTCGTTTCCTTGCAGACGTCTCATTATCCAACTAGGTAACATCATCAGTGCTAATCGCTGTGACTAGCACTGATGATGTTACCTAGTTGGGCAATGAAACGTCTCCAAGGAAACGAACAAGCTGGGAGAGCATCAAGGGCCCCTCATATCAGTGGTGAAATGATCCCGGTTTGGACCAGATCGGCTGATCCGGTAGTGATGGCGGCGGGTGGTTCGGAGAACTGGTAGCAAAAATCCCTGAATGCCCAGCTGAGCCACGCATTTAAAAAATGCTTTTAAAAGGCTCTGACGATCCCAGCTGAGCCGCACAATTGTTAGAGACTTTTTTTTTTTACTTTTAAAAGCAATTTTTTTACAACCTCTTCGGCCAAATAGGTTGTAAAAAAAATGCTTTTAAAAGTAAAAAAAAAAAAAAAAGATCGATCACCACAGCTGATCACCCTCCCCTCCCGTGCTGTTCTACTTAACTGAAGGCCACCTTTTGGCGCGCACTGTGTGTGCGCACCTCGCATTTGGTGCGTGGTGCGCATTGTGCGTGCACGCTGCGAACCGGTAGTGAACCGGGTCAGATTTCTCCACTGCCTCATATCAACCCTTAGCTACAAATATTCCTCCTTTATTATTTACGTATTTGTTAAATGTTCTTTCAAGGACTTAGTGCGGCATATGTACAGGGCACTTTTCCACGCTTGGGGGTGGACTGGAACATCGTTTCTCAAACTTGGCAATTTTTAAGACATGTGGACTTCAATTCCCAGAATTCCTCAGCCAGTGTGTGGATTTCAACGCCTAGAATTCCTCAGCCAGCGTATGTGGATTTCAATGCCCAGAATTCCTCAGCCAGTATGTGTGGACTTCAATTCCCAGAATTCCTCAGCCAGCCTGTGTGGACTTCAATTCCCAGAATTCCTCAGCCAGCCTGTGTGGATTTCAATTCCCAGAATTCCTCAGCCAGCCTGTGTGGACTTCAATTCCCAGAATTCCTCAGCCAGCCTGTGTGGATTTCAATTCCCAGAATTCCTCAGCCAGCATGTGTGGACTTCAATTCCCAGAATTCCTCAGCCAGCGTGTGTGGATTTCAATGCCCAGAATTCCTCAGTCAGCATGGTTGGACTTCAATTCCCAGAATTCCTCAGCCAGCCTGTGTGGACTTCAATTCCCAGAATTCCTCAGCCAGCCTGTGTGGACTTCAATTCCCAGAATTCCTCAGCCAGCGTGTGTGGATTTCAATGCCCAGAATTCCTCAGCCAGCGTGTGTGGACTTCACTTCCCAGAATTCCTCAGCCAGCCTGTGTAGACTTCAATTCCCAGAATTCCTCAGCCAGTTTTTGTGGACTTCAATTCCCAGAATTCCTCAGCCAGCATGTGTGGACTTCAATTCCCAGAATTCCTCAGCCAGTGTGTGTGGACTTCAATTCCCAGAATTCCTTGGCCAGCCTGTGTGGACTTCAATTCCCAGAATTCCTCAGCCAGCCTGTGTGGATTTCAATTCCCAGAATTCCTCAGCCAGCCTGTGTGGACTTCAATTCCCAGAATTCCTCAGCCAGCGTGTGTGGACTTCAATGCCCAGAATTCCTCAGCCAGCGTGTGTGGACTTCAATTCCCAGAATTCCTCAGCCAGCATGTGTGGACTTCAATTCCCAGAATTCCTCAGCCAGTTTTTGTGGACTTCAATTCCCAGAATTCCTCAGCCAGCGTGTGTGGACTTCAATTCCTAGAATTCCTCAGCCAGCGTGTGTGGACTTCAATTCCCAGAATTCCTCAGCCAGCCTGTGTGGATTTCAATTCCCAGAATTCCTCAGCCAGCATGTGTGGATTTCAGTTCCCAGAATTCCTCAGCCAGCCTGTGTGGACTTCAATTCCTCAGCCAGTTTTTGTGGACTTCAATTCCCAGAATTCCTCGGCCAGCATGTGTGGACTTCAATTCCCAGAATTCCTCAGCCAGCCTGTGTGGATTTCAGTTCCCAGAATTCCTCAGCCAGTGTGTGTGGATTCCAAATCCTAGGACCCCAGCCTGTGGAATTCTGGGAGTTGAAGTCTTAAAACACAGGTCCAGTTTGAGAAACACTGGATTCGAATCTGATCCTCCCCAGCGCCTGTCCACACCTTCTTCACTTGTGCATTGTCCCTCACTGTCCCTCACAATGTCCCTGCAACATTTCCTTGCATGGTTCCAAAAAATCTGCTAAATTGAGAGAGAAAATTTTTCCGAACCTCGAATGTTGCCGTAGCTTAGCCACATTCCAAATTTTGTTTCTGGTTTGTTAGTGGCAAAAGTCTAAAAGCCTCTTGTTGGAAGAAATATCCATCTGGTTCAGTTCCAAGCCAGGAGAAATAATAATAATAATAATAATAATAATAATATTTTAATTTGTATACCGCCTTTCTCCCGAAGGACTCAGGGCGGTGAACAGCCATATAAAAACAACAATCAAAACACACAATACAAATAAAACAATAGCTAAAAAACTTATTAAATTTGGCCCAGATTTAAAATACATTTAAAACCCAAAAAACCCAGAAAGGCGCTGGAAGCAAAATGAAGGCTGGAGGCTGATTGGAAAGAAGGTCCGTTTGTTGATGAAGAAGGAAGTGGGTGGTTCTGGGTAGCTTCTGAGAGTGGGGTTTTCTTTATACCTTCTCTTGGGCTTTGCACTTGAGCTTCCTGTTCCTGTGCAAGAACATGTATTCTATTGACTGTTGTAGGGATTATGTAGGGGTCATAGCTGGCTCTATAGGTTGTCTGAGCTACGTTTGGTTGAGGTTTCAGAGGGTGATGCAATGAAGGGGCTTTGGGCAATTCCTATTGTGGTTGAGGGCTAATCCTACCTTTGTTGGACCTTGGGTGAGGGTATTTGCTTATGAATAGAGCTAGCTAGCTCTTTTGTCATCTGCTGAGGGCTATTAAGGGAGGTGGGGGATACTTTCCAAGACCATGTTTCTCCATTTCTCACCCAGGGAAATATAATATTGACTTTTATAAAGTTGACTTTGTATATAAATATACAAATAGGATGAAGACTATTGCTAACATAGTGTAAGCCGCCCTGAGTCTTCGGAGGAGGGCGGGATATAAATGCAAATAATAATAAAAAAATATTCTGTCTGTGTAATATTTTTCAAAGTATTTCATTCTTCTAGGAGAGGGGTGGGTGCTAATATTGTACACCTCATAAACAACAACTAAGTGGCCGTGTGTTAAATTAGCCTTGGAAAAAATTAACAGCCCTTCACCAATAATTCTGCCTGAAACCCTCATTCCGCCTTCATCCCTTCATCCCAGCTTTTAACCACCTGGAAAAACGTAATCAACATTGCCTCGCTCACACAGAGGTCGCTAAACCCTCTTTCTTTATACAGGTAGTCTTCGGAGTTACGACCAAAATTGAGCCCAAGCATTCCGTTGCTAAGTGAAGCATTTGTTCAGTGAAATTTTGCCCCGTTTCACGACCTTTCTTGCCACGGTTGTTAAGTGAACTACTGCAGTTGTAAACAGTTGTTAAGAGAATTTGCCTTTCTTGTGGACTTTGCTTGTTAGAAAATCGCAAAAGGGGATCGCGTGACCCCAAGACACTGCAACCGTCATAAATATGGGTCGGTTGCCAAGCCTCTGGTTTTGAGCACGTGACGATGGGAAGGCGACAACGGTCGTAAGTGTGAAAAACGGTCGTAAGTCCCTTTGTTCAGTGCCATTGTAACTTCAAACGGTCCCTAAATGGGCTGTTGCAAGTTATGAACTATCTATATTTTATTCTCTCTTCCAATTGACTTGCAAAGTATCTTAGCCAGCAGAGGAACTGACCAGGGAAAAATCTGATTAAAAGCCACTGAATTAAGCTGAATTCACATATTATACGCAGAAACTTCTTGGCGTAGGGAAAAAAGGGCAGAAATTCAAACTCTCTGTCCGAAAACTTTGTTTGTCAGTGTTCAAATATGCAGCTGTTTTTACTCAAAATAGGACACTCCCTCTGTTTCTGCTTACCTCAGGATCCTAAAAATAAAATTTAAAGAGCTCTGTACAAAGCTGGATTGGTTTACCCATCAAGCTTAAAGTGTTTTGGAAGCAACCAGGTTTCCGGATTAGCTTAAAATTTTAAACCAGGCTTTCCTCAACTTCGGCAAGTTGAAGATGCGCAGACTTCAACTCCCAGAATTCCCTAGCCGGGGGAAAGAGAAGAAAGGCAGGGGGAAAAAATCCAGGAAAAAACCAACAGCTTTTGGTCTTCTAACACTGTCTTTCTTAAAACTTAGCGAATTGAAGACGTGGACTTCAACTCCCAGAATCCCCCCCCCAGTCAGCCATGTTGGATGGGGAATTCTGGGAGGTGAAGTCCATACATCTTCCAGATGCTAAGGTTGAGTAACACTCCTTTAAATTCTTTACTAACCAGGGCAGGGTTGGATTTACAGAACATGCTAAATATATATATATATATATATATATATATATATATATATATATATATATATATATATATATATATATATATATATATATATATATATATATATATATTTTAAACCAAGCTTAGTACGTGGTATGAATGCATCCATTGAGATTTTAACTGTGGTTGAGTGTTGCGTGAAATAGTTACTGCATCAAAGCGGTAAGGAGCAAGCCTTTTCAGGAAGCATTGGGCAAAACTTGGAATTGATCCCTTTAGGGCCCTTGGATCAGCCAGCTGAGTTTTGGCATAGCCTTCTGTGTAAGAAGCAGAAATTCAGATTTTTGGCAAGCACATGCAATTATGTAGAAAGTCTCCGTGGCTGGAATTCTGCCAGTCTTGCAGCTGTTAAAATCACAGGAGCATGCAAGAAATATATGTGTAATATTTTAGGCTCCTCAAGGTGGTAAGGATTTGCCAAACAGGCAGGGGGAAAAAATAGATTACACAGGTCTGATCTGGCCCATTCCCATGATTTTCAATACATGAGCATCACTGCAGAGTGTCTGACGGATCAGACTACTGGGGCCTTCTCCTTTATTATCTCCCTCCCTCCTTCCCTCCCGGTATCCATCCATCATCTGTCTGTCTGCCTGCCTATCATCTATCTATCTATCTATCTATCTATCTATCTATCTATCTATCTATCTATCTATCTATCTATCTTTCTGGCTTTCTATCTTTCTATCTATCTTCTATCCATCCATCCATTGACTTACCTACCTACCTACCTACCTATTTACTGGTATCCATCCATCATCTGTCTGTCTGTCTGTCCGTTTGTCCGTTAATCCATCTCTCTCTCTCTCTTCTATCCATCCATCCATCCATCCACTTACCTACCTACTTAGTGACCTATTTACTGGTATCCATCCATCATCTGTCTATGTGTCTGTCTGTCCATCCATCAATTCATCTATCTATCTATCTATCTATCCATCCATCTATCCACTTACCTACCTACTTAGTGACCTATACTGGTATCCATCCACCATCTGTCTATGTGTCTGTCTGTCCGTCCATCAATTCAACCATCCATCTATCTATCTTCATCCATCCATCCACTTACCTATCTACTTAGTGACCTACTTACTGGTATCCATCCATCATCTGTCTGTCTGTCCGTCCATCAATTCATCTATCTATCTATCTATCTATCTATCTATCTATCTATCTATCTATCTATCTATCTTCTATCCATCCATCCATCCATCCACTTACCTACCTACCTAGTGACCTGCTTACTGGTTTCCATCCATTATCTGTCTGTCTGTCCGTCCATCTATCCATCCATCTATCCATCATCTATCTATCTATCTATCTATCTATCTATCTATCTATCTATCTATCTATCTATCTATCTATCTCACCTTTATTATTTTTATAAATAATTCAAGGCAGCGAACATATCCAACACATCTTCCTCCTCCTATTTTCCCCACAACAACAGCCCTGTGAGGTGGGTTGGGCTGGGAGAGAGGGACTGACTGACCCAAAGTCACCAACCTGCTTTCATGGCTAAGACCGGACTAGAACTCCCCCTCTCTTGTTGATTGGCCCAAAGTCACCCATGTGGCTTTCACGTCTAAGGCGAAACTAGAACTCCCCGTCTCCTGTCGATTGACCCAAAGCTACCTAGCTGGCTTTCATGCCTAATGTGGAGCTAGACAACTCAAGACAATCTTTCCTCCTCCAATTTATACCAACAACCCTGTGAGGTGGGCTAGGCTGAGCAATAGTGACTGACCCTAAGCTCACCCAGCCAGCTTTCATGGCTCAGATGGGACTGTCAAGTGCCAGGGTGAAAAAAAGGAGAAAATCCAGCCAGTTCATAAAGAGTTATTGCAAGCTTAAGCTTTCTACAAGAATCTGAACTACTAACGGCCGGGCTATTTACGGGACCGCCTACTGCTACCAAATACCTCTCACCGACCCGTGCGCTCTCACAGAGAGGGACTCCTCAGGGTGCCGTCAGCTAGGCAGTGCCGTCTGGCGACACCCAGGGAAAGGGCCTTCTCTGTGGGGGCTCCCACCCTCTGGAACGAACTCCCTCCAGGACTTCGCCAACTTCCGGACCTCCGAACCTTTCGTCGCGAGCTTAAAACACACTTATTTATCTGCGCGGGACTGGATTAGATTTTAAAGTTATGGGTTTTAAGGGATTTTTATTATACTATTTTAAATTTCGGGCAATAGAATAAGTTTTTTAATTGTTTTTTAATCTGTATTTACCGTATATACTCGAGTATAAGCCGAGTTTTTCAGCACATTTTTTGTGCTGAAAAACGTCCCCTCGGCTTATACTCGGGTCTATACGGCTTATACTCAAACTTTTTTTTAAGCCTCGCTTATACTCAGTATATCGGCTTATACTGAGGTTTTTCTTTTTCACATTTTACCGGACTGAAGCCCTGCGGTGCAGTGAGAGGCGGGCGGGGAGCCGCCAGCCTTCTCAGCTGAGGGAGGGAGGGTTTCCCCAACCGGTAGGTGCCTCATTTCCCACCCTCGGCTTATACTCGAGTCCCCAGTTTACCCCAGTTTTTGGGGTAAAATTGGGGACCTCGGCTTATACTCGGATCGGCTTATATTCGAGTATATACGGTATATGTATTTTAACTGCCTGTGAACCGCCCTGAGTCCTTAGGGAGATAGGGCGGTATATAAATTTGAAAAATAAATAAATAAAATAAATTTTAAAAAAAATTGGCGGTAGGTAAGAATCGATGGGAATTCAAGGTGGGCTGCATTGAGATTTCTTGTGGGCACGAAGGGACTCAAGGCTTATGACACCTTTGACCTCTTCGTCAGTCACCTCTCCTACAGGAACTGTAGCGTGCATAAGAGCACAAGCGTGCCTACCGTTCCTGTCCTATTGTTTCCTTTCATTATATCCAATTAATATAGTTATTACATACTCATACTTATATATAGGCTTATATATTGTATAGTTATTTCATGCTTATGCTTATATATACTGTGTGACAAAATAAATAAAATAAATACATAAATAAATAAATAAACTTTGGATATGTTTGCCGCCTTACTTACAGAGTAATAAAGGCAGGATAAAAATCAATCAGATAATTTAAATGGATAAATAAATATACAGTTAGTCCTCGACTTAGAACAGTTCATTTAGTGGCTATTCAAAGTACTGGAAAAAGTGACTTGTAAGCATTTTTCACACTTACAACCGTTGTAGCATCCTCATGGTCACATGATTTACAGGCACATGACAACCGGTTCACATTTATGACGGCTGCAGCATAATCACGGGTCACGTGATTCGCTTTTGCGACCTTCAGGCAAGCAAACTCAATGGGGAAACCAGATTCACTTAACAACCGTGTTATTCACTTAACAGCTACAGTGATTCAGTTAACAAGGGAGCTGGCAAGGGAGGCCGTAAAACGGGACAAAACTCACTTAACAAATGTCTCGCTTAGCGGCAGAAATTTTGGGCTTAATTGTGGTCATAAGTCGAGGACTACCTGTCTTTCATTCAGTCTATCAAGCAGTTCCTACTTTTTCGATGGCTCAGTTCCTATTTCTTTACGGCAGAGCATGTTCTCTCCATGTCTATTTCTGAGGAAAAGGGTGCGGAGAATTAACAAGGAAGTTATTAATTCAGAGGAACCGGGAAGAAATTATTTGGGAGGTGTCTGAATGGAAGAAAAACAAGAAAAATATTCTCATTTATTTTTCTCCTGTAAGAAACCTGTGCTGGATTCATCTTTTTCCTCTTCTGCAGACTTTTTTGAGGCTACATTAAATTATTATTATTATTATTATTATTATTATTATTATTATTATTATTATTATTATTATTATTATTATTATTATTATTATTATTTACATTTATACCCCGCCCTTCTCCGAAGACTCAGGGCGGCTTACACTATATATATATATTATTTTGTGAAGGTCCAAACAAGCCCATCTGATAAAAATATCAGATTAATCATAGCATGTTAGGAAAATAGAACCAGATGCACATAATGCAAAGTAATGTTACAGGCAAACCCAAGTAAAGTTAAAACTTGGAGGGAGGGGAATTCGAAAGCATTCATGGGTTGCTGATGTTTTAAAGCCGTGTTTCTCAACCTGTGGACTTCAACTCCCAGAATTCCCTAGGGGAGGAGCTTGGATAAGGGAGAAATGCAAGAGAGAAAAAAAGAACCTTGAAGTCCTTTAGCTCAATGTTTCTCAACCCAGGCCAATTTTAAGACAAGTGGACTTCAATTCCTGATGCTGGCTGGGGAATTCTGGGAGTTAGTCCACGTGGCTTATATAATAGTAATAATTATATAAGCCATATAATAATTATAGATATTTATTACTAATTTTAATGGGGGTTTTAGGGTTTTATTGTATATTTTAATTAATTGGTCCAAATTGAATACGTTTTTTATAATTGTTTTTAATTGTATATTGTATTTATTTACCGTTGTTTTAGTTGGCTGTAAACCGCCCTGAGTCCTTCGGGAGAAGGGCGGTATAGAAATTAAATAAAATTATTATTATTATTATTATTATTATTATTATTATTATTGTTGTTGTTGTTGTTGTTGTTGTTGTTGTTGTTGTTGTTGTTATTATTATTATAGGTTGCAAAACTCTGCTTTAAGGTCATCAAACCTACCCTGTCAAGTTGCAACAGGGTCATTTAAAAGCCCCAGAAAAGTTGTGTGAATCCAGTATTTCTTAAAAAAAGCACCCCAAAAAATCAGGGGTGAAATCCACATTTTTTTACTACCGGTTCTGTGGGTGTGGCTTGGTTGGTGTGGCAGGGGAAGGATACTGCAAAATCCCCATTCCCTCCCCACTCCTGGGGAAGGATACTGCAAAATCCCCATTCCCTCCCCACTCTAGGGGGGAGAATACTGCAAAATCTCCGTTCCCCCCAACTCTGGGGCCAGCCAGAGGTGGTATTTGCCGGTTCTCGGAACTGCTCAAAAATTTCCGCTGCCGGTTCTCCCGAACCTGTCAGAACCTGCTGGATTTCACCCCTGCAAAAAAACCAAAATAAGAAAGAGGAGCAGAAAATACGAGCTGTTTACAAAAGCTCCCCATTTCTTCCTGTCAATCTGGCTGCTTTTCTGTTTCCGGACCATCCATTTACGTGAAACAATAGTTTTTCTCCTTCGAATGGCGGCTTTCCTAACATTCAATTATTTTTAATGAACGTTCCCGCTGCGTATCCTTTGGGGAGCCCGAGGCCCCCCTCAGAGAGCCATGTTTTTGACGGGGAAGACAGTATTTCTCTGATAAAATGCCTGCTTTCGCTTTGCTCACCTCCGAGAGTCGGCGCGCCCATGGCAACAACAAGGGCCGCTTGTAATTACTGACAACTTACGGCCTGTTTAGTGACCGTTGGAAGTTAGAACGGCACTGAATCAAATGACTTAGGGCTGCTTCTCATCCTTACGACCCTATGGTCACGCGATCGAAATTCAAAGGCTTGGCAACTGGCATGTATTTACGCCGGTTGCAGTGTCCCGGGGTCACGTGATCGAAATTCAAAGGCTTGGCAACTGGCATGTATTTACGCCGGTTGCAGTGTCCCGGGGTCACGTGATCCCGTTTTGCGACCGTCTGACCAGCAAAGCAGGGGTGGTAGTCAGCAGGTTCTGACAGGTTCTGGAGAACCGGTAGCGGAAATTTTGAGTAGTCTGGAGAACTGGCAAATACCACCTCTGGCTGGTCCCAGAGTAGGGTGGGAATGGAGAGTTTGCAGTATCCTTCCCCTAGAATGGGGAGGGAATGGATATTTTGTAGTATCCTTCCCCTGGAGTGGGATGGGAATGGGGATTTTGCAGTATCCTTCCCCTGGAGTGGGGAGGGAATGGAGATTTTGCAGTATCCTTCCCCTGGAGTGGCGTGGGAATGGAGATTTTATATCCTTCCCCTGGAGAGGGGAGGGAAGGGAATGGAGATTTTGCAGTATCCTTCCCTGGAGTGGGGAGGGAATGGAGATTTTATATCCTTCCCCTGGAGTGCGGAGGGAATGGAGATTTTGCAGTATCTTTCCCCTGGAGTGGGGTGGGAATGGAGATTTTATATCCTTCCCCTGGAGAGGAGAGGGAATGGAGATTTTGCAGTATCCTTCCCCTGGAGTGGGGAGGGAATGGAGATTTTACAGTATCCTTCCCCTGGAGTGAGGTGGGAATGGAGATTTTATATCCTTCCCCTGGAGAGGGGAGGGAATGGAGATTTTGCAGTATCCTTCCCCTGGAGTGGGGAGGGAATGGAGATTTTGCAGTATCCTTCCCCTGGAGTGGGGTGGGAATGGAGATTTTGTTATATTCTTTCCTTGGAGTGGAGTGGGAATGGGGATTTTGCAGTATCTTTCCCCTGCCATGCCCACCAAGCCACGCCCACCAAGCCACGCCACGCCACGCCCACCAAGCCACGCCCACAGAACCGGTAGTAAAAAAAAACTGAATTCCACCACTGCAGCAAAGTCAATGGGGAAGCCAGATTCACTTAACAAGCATGTGGCTAACTTAACAACTGAAGTGGTTCACTTAACGACTGTGTCAGGAAAGTGTCGAAAAAGGGGGCAAAACTCACTGAACAACTGTCTCACTTAGCAACAGAAATTTTGGGGTCAATTGTGGCCGTATGTCGGGCCCTGCCTGTACCCTTTCTAGGGCCTCATCATCTGTGTTATATTGTAGTCCTTTGATCCTTTGATTTGCTTCAAGATCAAAGGCCTAGAGAGGCTACATCTGGTGCTTTTTATTTTATGGGAAAAAAGCAGACCAAAAAAAATGTGTAGAACTGAAGATAATTCATCTCAACAAACTTTGGGAGGGAACGGTGAAAAAAAAAAAACCTGGGTTGGTTGAATAAGGCTGAATTATGAGAATTGGGCATAATTAAATTAAAGCAAATAACTCTATAAACATATGCACAAGTATTTTTTTTTTAACTTATGCACGAGTTAACCTGTGGAACTCATGGCCACATTATGAAAACAAGACCATTTGGTTCCAAATAGGCATTTGATATTGCTAGCCAATGAATCACTGCTGGGGATTATGGTTAAATTTTGCTTTCGAAATCATAAGCAATACAGTATCAATACAGTGGTGAAATCTAATTTTTTTTTACTATCGGTTCTGTGGGCGTGGCTTGGTGGGCGTGGTGTGGCTTGGTGGGCATGGCAGGGGAAGGATACCGCAAAATCCCCATTCCCACCCAAGGGGAAGGATACTGCAAAATCCCCATTGCCACCCCACTCTGGGGCCAGCCAGAGGTAGTATTTGCCGGTTCTACAAACTGCTCAATATTTCCGCTACTGGTTCTGGAGAACCTGTCAGAACCTGCTGAATTTCACCCCTGTATCAAAGAAATCTGAATTACTTGAGTTTAGCTGGTATTCACGGGAGCCTGAATCTGTTGAAGAAAACCAAATAAATAAATAAACTGCAATTTTCAAAAACTGCAAAGCAAGCAAGCAATACTCCGGCCGCCTTCGTGGTTAGTTAGGTTTGGAGGGTGCAGAATGGTTGCAGAGCTTGCAGGAGAACTAAATTGGAAAAGGCCACTCTTTGTGGAAAAACTCCTTCCGTAATTGGCACGGCAGAAATCGCGACATTTCTGATCTTAAGGTGGACTTGACAAATGAGGAAGGTTTTGGAGAATCCGCAGCAGAATTCCCACTTCACCATGAAAATGGCCTTTCAATTCTATCTCGGAATATACTTGGAATTCATTAGGGGAAGCTTTAGTAGTTAGAAGGGTGTCAAAAGAATGAATGTCTTGGCTAACTCAGCCGCGGTTGTGCCAGACGCCGCTAAATAACAAGCCGAACTTGGTTTCTTCACCCGTGACTTTGTTTATTGGGATCTGCTATGAACCGGGTCGCAGTAGTAGTCGAGTTGGCAGCGTGTGGAAGCCTTCGGCCTAGTATGTTCACTTTGTACAAAGTTGGCGCTGAGAGCTTCCGTGTTGTGCCTCGCCTGCCCTCCTCTCCTCAGCCGGGCCCCTCCCATCTCCTGCTATCTGAGCCAGAGACTGATAGTGAAGAAGAATGGCCTGGCATGCCTCCAGCCCCCAGCTCTGGCACCATGTCCGGACAGACTGAGCAAACAAACCTCCCTCCTACAGCGTGTGAGCATGAAGCCAGCCATGAGCTGGAATTGCCACCAGCTGAGCAGAAGGACGAAAGGTGGGCAGATTCCCGCTTCCGGAGAATGGAGAGGTGACGTCAGCAAAAGGAAGGGAGGGGCAGGCCTGGATAAGTGCTGAGTCATGGAGCCACACCCCATGGCCTATATAAAGAATCTGCTTTTTGGCATTCCTTAAGCTCAACCCCTCCAAGAAACAGGCTCAAGCTCAACCCCTCCAAGACTGAGTGGCTGTGGATGCCGGCATCCCGGTACAGTCAGCTCAACCACGGCTGACTGTTGGAGGCGAATCATTGGCCCCAATGGAGAGGGTGCGCAATCTGGGTGTTCTGGATGGATGGTTGTCCTTTGAAGATCACTTGGCGACCGTCTCCAGGAGAGCTTTTTACCAGGTCCGCCTGGTCCGCCAGTTGCGCCCCTTTCTAGACCGGGATGCCTTATGCATGGTCACTCACGCCCTCGTCACTTCTCGCCTGGACTACTGCAATGCTCTCTACATGGGGCTCCCCTTGAGGTGCACCAGGAGACTTCAGTTGGTTCAGAATGCAGCCGCGCGGGTGATAGAGGGAGCCACTCGTGGCTCCCATATAACACCAATCCTGCGCAGGCTGCACTGGCTACCTGTGGTTTTCCGAGTGCACTTCAAGGTGCTGGTTACCACCTTTAAAGCGCTCCATGGCATAGGACCGGGATATCTTCGGGACCGCCTTCTGTTACCACATGCCTCGCACCGGCATGCGCTCCCATAGAGAGGGTCTTCTCAGGGTGCCGTCAGCCAAACAGTGTGGGCTGGCGACCCCAGGAGAGCCTTCTCTGTGGGGGCACCTACCTCTGGAATGAGCTTCCCCAGGACTTGACAACTTCCTGACCTCCGGACCTTTCGCCGAGCTGAAGACATATCTATTCTTCCGAGCAGGACTGGCTTAAATAGGGTTTTAAATATGGATTTTATTGGGGTTTATTTTATATTGTGTATTGTATTTTAAATTTAGGCCATATTGAATAAGTTTTTAAAGAGTGTTTTATTGTAATATATGGTATTATTTTATCTGCCTGTTCACCACCCTGAGTCCTTCGGGAGAAGGGCGGTATAAAAATTAAATAATAATAATAATAATAATAATATTATTATTATTATTATTATTATTATTATTATTATTATTATTATTATTATTATTATTATTATTATTATTATTATTATTATTATTATTATTATTATTCCTTGAGTCAGGCAAAGTCTCATCTGGTTGCTGAAGTCACACCTTGGATTCCTGCCTGCCCTGAGAACTCTGACAGGAATTTGGCAAAGCTGCAGAGGCTTCGTGGCCATGCTTGATACAGACTTCCCAGACCCGGCTGTCAGAGGAGGAGTGGGACATGACATTCTGTCTCTCAGCGCCTTTTGAACATACCGCGTCGCCTGCACCCCTTGCTGATTGGATGCCTGACTGCTCTCTCCCTCCATAACCAACGGCGTAAGCTGCCATGTTATCCTCCAGACCTCGGAACTGCAGCAGCTCTTCGCGACGCCCAAGCCCTCGTTCACCGCTACCCCGGCTGCATGTTAAATGATTAACCCCTCGTGAAACCCAGACCACCGGTTTCCGCACCGCCTGAACGATTCCGTAACAAGTCGTTCTCCCGGATCTCTGGGTAGGTGCTTCCCACGCTGTCCAGTTCATGTGTCGAGCCGGAGCTGGGCTTGACAGGACGTGTTCACACAATCCCGTTAAACTCTTCACTGACTTAGCCTGTGTCTGAATTCATGTGTTAAGTCGCAAAACAACAGGAAACAAAGCAGAGGTGGGTTTCGTATAATTTGACCACCGGTTTGCGGCGCACTGAAAATGTGACTGTGCGTTCATGGACGCTTGCTTTGCTCATACGTGTACCTTCCGCACATGTGTGTGGCTTAGAAAACGTGGCTAAATAGAGTAGAGAACTGAGATGTTTGATTGTGAATGAATAATTTTTAATGGGGATTTTAATAGTTTTTAGTATTTTCAGCCTATCTAAATTAATCTTTTAAATCTGTTTTTAATTTTTGTATTTGTTGTTCTTAGTTGGCTGTAAACCGCCCTGAGTCCTTCGGGAGAAGGGCGGTATAGAAATTGAAATGATAATAATAATAATAATAATAATAATAATGATGATGATGATGATGATGATGATGATGATGATGATGATGATGATGTAATTACAGCAGCTAGAATTGTATTTGCAAGATATTGGAAAAATGAGAAATTGCCATTGCAGGATGAAATTATAAAGAAAATTATGGACTGTGCAGAAATGACGTTTGAAATTAGAGAACAAGAAGATAAACAATTTTATAAAGTATGGGACTTATTTTATCAATGGTTAGAAGGAAAATTATGATAAAGAAATGTATAGTTTTTAACAGGTTAAAAATTATTAAACGATATAATTCGTTTAAAACGATGGATAAAATAGGGTAATAAGATAAAATATTGTTCCAGAAGGAATTATTAAAGATTGATTAGCTAAAATATTTGATTACAATTTGATGATAAAATGGAGGAATAAATAAATTAATGATAGGTAATCCTTGTTTGCACAAAAATGTAATATACACATACCGACACATTGTATTTGGAATTTGGATGGATGATACTTTTATGTTTGTATGTTTTTTTTAAAAAATAAAAAAACTTTATATATATATATATATATAGGTCTTTGGTTATTCGGGTTTTCTCCCGCGTAAAATTGGAAGTGTCTTGGCGACGTTTCGACGAAGTCTCATTCGTCATCTTCAGGCTTCAGCTTCGTGCTTATATATATATAAAAGAAAACATGGCTAAATAGGACGGGATAGCGCCGGGGGTCACCACTATCAGTTCACCCGAACTGGTCCAAACCGGTCCATGCCATCTAAATCAGGGGTCTCCAACCTTGACATCTTTAAGCCTGGCGGACTTCAACTCCCAGAATTCCCCAGCCAGCTTTGCTGGCTGGGGAATTCTGGGAGTTAAAGTCCGCCAGGCTTAAAGATGCTAAGGTTGGAGATCCCTGGTCTAAATACTACCAGTGAAACAAGCCTTCCACAACCAAGCCTTGCGTATATCCTTGAAATGCAGCTGGTAAACGGGCCTGACCTGATCTAAACATTTTACCTGAGCCGTAACCCTGTGCGGTTCTAATATGGGTCACTGGTGAACAGGAGTGAGTCAAATGCCCCTCCTTCCCTTGTCAGAAATTTAGATCCGTGGATGAATGAATTATTAAAAAAAAAATTACTAGAGTCAGTTGGTCTAGTGAAGGGATGGCTAACCTTTTTGCCATCACGTGCCAAAAGCGGGGGGAGCGCAGGGGAGTCATGCGCGCGCATGCCCACCCCCATAATTCTATGCGCCCTGATACCCACACATGTGCGTGCGACCCCCCCCCGTGCTCCCTCCACTTTTGGCAAGCAATGGCTCAGTGGGCCCATTTTTCTCCCTCTCCAGGCTCCAGAGCCTTTCTAGGAGCCTGGGGAGGGCAAAAATGGCTTCCCCACCCTCCCAGAGGTCCTCCGGAGGCCAGAAACAGCCTTTGGAGCTGAGCTAGTGTGCCCACCGATATGGCTCCATGTGCCACTTGTCATAGGTGCCATAGGTTCGCCATCACAGGTCTGGTGGTTAAGGTGCCAGGCTAGAGTGTGGGAAACATGAATTCAAGTCCCATCTTCGGCATGAGAGTTAAATTTTGGCCAATCGCTAGGAGACTGTGAGTTCTAGTCTCCCCTTGAAAAGGAAAAGTGGTCAGGTGACTTTGGGCCAATCACCAGGAGACAGTGAGTTCTAGTCCTGCCTTAGACATGAAAGCCAGTTGGGAGACCTTGGGCTAAGCACCAGGAGACTGCGAGTTCTAGTCCCGCCTTAGGCATGAAAGTCAGCTGGGAGACCTTGGGCTAAGCACCAGGAGACTGTGAGTTCTAGTCCCGCCTTAGGCATGAAAGCTGGCTGGGCGTCTTTAAGCTAAGCACCAGGAGACTGTGAGTTCTAGTCCCGCCTTAGGCATGAAAGCTGGCTGGGCGTCTTTAAGCTAAGCACCAGGAGACTGTGAGTTCTAGTCCTGCTTTAGGCATGAAAGCCAGCTGGGTGACTTTGGGCCAGTCCCTCCCTCTCAGCCCAAACCCATCTCACAGGATTGTTGTTATGGGGAAAATTGGAGCAAGGAGGAGTTATTAGGTATGTTCACCACCTTGAATTATTTGTAAAAAATAATAATAATAAAGATGTGAAATCAATCCAACAATCAATCAGGCCAAATACACAAAAGCGATCCTATCTTTTCGGCCAGGCTGTGTTCACACAACAAACATGTAATGTATCTTTAAAAGTTTTGGCGGGAAAATAGCATGTTGCTGATTGGTTGAAGCCTCCGGCTAAACTGTATATAAAGAGAGGTTTTTCCCAGCACTGGCTGCTGGGTTCACCATATACTAAAGAGCTGTTGTCACTATCCTGGTCTCCTGCCTCGTTATTGCCCGAATCTAACACTGGCGACGAGGGTGGGATTTCGAGGCTAAGAGCGCCAGGAAAAGAGCTGAACTCACCAGGAAGACGCGAACCCAGCAAACAAGGGGCGGAAAGCAGCGATGTCCGGCTACACACCGCCAGCGCCATTCGACCCAGCCAAGGAAAAATGGGGGTCATACATGGCTCGCTTGAGTGTTTCCTCGAGGCAACGAACTTCAAGGAGTTTCAGACAACAGGAAACGAGCGATTTCCTGAGCCACTGCGGTCCAGAAGTTTTCGACACCGAGAATCCTGGCGGAGCCAACGCCGTACAGTCGGTACCGTGGCAAACTCTGCAGACTTTATTGAAAGCCCATTATGCACCAACGCCTCCAAGTATGTGCAATGGTTCAATTCGGGAGCGCAGACAGCAAGAGGCGAGTCCATCAGCGCATACATGGCCGCCCTGAGGAAAGCCTCAAAACATTGCGAGTACCGAGACTTGATGAGGCATTGCTGGAGCAACTCATCCGCTGGGTCAGGGACATCCGCTTATGGAGGCGGCAGCTGTCTAAAAGCAACCTAACGCTGGCAAACGCCTGGGCGGAAGCCAGGGCTCACGAGATGTCTACCCAAGCGGCGGAAACCCTACAAAAGCAGGTCGCACCAACGGCTGGTGCGAAATCAACCGCGGTCCACAATGAAGAGGTCCAGGCCGAATCGGACGGTGAGGAAGAGGAAGGAGTCTTCCACACCGGGAGGCCGGAGAAAGAAGACCGGGTGACTGCGAGTTGCGGAGGGCAACACCAACGACAACAATGCAAATTTAAGGATGCAACTGTCGGCGCGAAAGGAAGGGCACCTAGCACAGGTCTGTCGAGCACCAACCTTCCCGCCAAAATTCAAACCGGCCAATCAGAGCGCTGGAACGCGGCGCCCGTGGTCAGTTTAAAAAGGCGCGGTTGAATCAGACTGTCGTGAGAGTGGGTCACGCATCAACACGCCTAGAGAAAAAAATCTTTACAAAGGCAAAGATTGAGGGGGTGCCGTGCCGATTGGAGGTGGACACCGGCTCATCACGATCATGTCCTGGGACACTCGTGAGAGCCTTACCCGCCATCGCAAAGCGCAAGCTGCAACCACAGAAATTAAAGGTACAAGACTACCAAGGGAATCGCATCCCTGTTCGAGGGTAACGTCCGTCACGCCGAGTATGGACAATACAAGAAAACTCTGCCCATCACCATAGTCGATGGGACCCTGCCAAGCTTGTTGGGACTGGACTGGTTCGAGCATTGGGCATGGGAGTGACTGGAATCTTCAGAAACGAAGTCGACCTCAAAGACGCACTCATGAAGAATTTGGGACGTTTTCAGAGACTGCCTGGGCAAGTACATGGGGACCCCTATCTCTTTTAACTTAGACCCCCAAGTTGCCCCTATCCGTCTAAAGGCTAGGAGGGTCCCGTTCGCCCTAAAGCCCAGGATTGACCGGGAACTGGACAAGCTAGTAAACCAGGGAATTCTAGTGCCAGTTGACCATGCTAAGTGGGAGACCCCTATAGTCACCCCAGTCAAACCGGACGGGTCGGTCCGGATTTGCGCTGACTACAAGGCAACGCTTAACAAAGCGTTGCAAAAGAGTGCTTACCCCGTCCCGGTGGTACAGCACTTACTGCACTCAATGGGGCAAGGGCAAGTTTTTGCCAAGCTAGACTTGGCCCAAGCCTATCAACAGCTGCCCGTAGATAGCAGCACAGCCGAAGCGCAGACAATTGTGACTCACAGAGGGGCTTTTAAGTGTACCCGGTTACAGTTTGGGGTTAGTGTGGCTCCAGGGTTATTTCAGAACCTAATGGAGCGGCTATTGCAGGGCCTACCAGGGGTGGTACCATACTTTGACGATGTACTGGTATCCGCTGAGAATCTAGAGGAATTAGGGGTAAGGCTGCGAAAAGTTTTGGGCATTTTCCGGTCTGCCGGTCTCACAGTTAAACTGAACAAATGCCAGATCGGGGTTGAGTCTGTGGAATTCCTGGGCTACCGGATAGACAGGGAAGGGATTCACCCCACTGAGAGCAAGGTACGGGCCATCAGGAAGGCCCCGTTCCAAAGACCAAAACGGAGTTACAGGCATTCTTAGGTCTGGTCAACTTCTACGCGGTATTCTTAAGGAATAAGGCAACAGTAGCCGAGCCGCTGCATAAATTACTAGCAAAGACGGCTGCATGGTCTTGGGGAAAGGCGGAAGCTAGGGCATTCAAAGGGGTAAAGAATCTCCTATCGAGTGATAGCCTCCTTATCCAATACAATGGCACGCTGCCATTAGTGTTAAGCTGCGATGCATCTCCCTATGGGGTGGGGGCTGTGCTCAGCCACAGGTTACCAAATGGCACAGAAGCCCCTATTGCATATTACTCCCGAACCATGTCATCAACTGAAAGGAATTATAGCCAGCTTGATAAGGAAGCCTTGGCTATAGTCTCCGGAGTAAAGAAATTCCATGAATATGTATTTGGTCGTGATTTTGAAATCATCACGGACCATAGACCTTTGCTAGGTTTGTTGGCCCAACGCCCGTGGCACTTTCGCCAAGACTGACCTGATGGACTATCTTCCTGGCAGCGTATTCTTACAAATTACTACACCGGCCAGGAAAGGAATTAGGGCATGCAGACGCCTGAGCAGATGCCCGCTACCAGAGACTATCAAGACCCCACTCCGGGATACCAGTTCTGCTAATTGACTCTTTGGACTCTGGCCCAGTCACATCCAAAGAGGTGGCTCGGTCAGATAAGGACATTACAATAAGAACTGTAATTGGTTGGGTACAAGAGGTTGGCTGCGCCGGGCAGCGCTTTAAAGAATTTGTAAAAACGTGGGAACTCTCAGCTCAAGGGGGGTGCCTGCTATGGGGGGATCGAGTGGTGATCCCAGAGAAATTGAGGGAAAAGGTATTGGAGCTCCTTCACGAAGGCCACCCAGGGATCGTGAGAATGAAGGGTCTAGCAAGAAGCTATGTGTGGTGGCCCTTAATGGACAAGGAAATTGCTGAAAGGGTAGGGAAATGCCAGGCCTGCCAGGAGTCCAGACCGCTACCCCCAACGGCCCCGATTCGGGAATGGGAGAGACCCCAGGGCCCTTGGTCTAGGATCCATATCGATTTTGCCGGCCCCTTCCACGGCCAAACTTTTCTGGTAGTAGTCGACGCCTACTCCAAATGGCTGGAAATCATTCTCATGAGATCCATGACAGCCGAGGCCGTGATTGCAGTCCTACGGCACCTATTTGTAACCCACGGGCTGCCCGACACGTTAGTCTCCGATAACGGCCCGCAATTCACAGCAACCCAGTTTGAGGGGTACTTGGCAGAGGAGGGCATCCGACATGTCCTCTCGGCGCCTTTCCACCCCACGAGGCCTTGCAGAACGCTCCGCTCGAGCGCAAAGAAGCATTGTCCAGAATCAGGCCAGGCGATTGGCAAACAAAATCGATACCTTCCTAGCAGTCCAACACAGAACCCCTGTGTCACAACTGGCAGAAGCCCGGCAGAGCTATTAATGGGTCGGAAGCTCAGGTGCCCACTAGACCGCTTAAACCCAAACTACACACCAGACGGTTACAAAGGGGCACAGGTAAAACAAGAGGATGGCAGTAGGCGACCTAGTGTGGGCACACAACTACAGCGAGGGTCCGACCTGGTTAGCAGGAAAATCCTAGAGATAACAGGACCAAAATCATATCTAGTAGAGATAGAGGATGGCCGGGTATGGAAGCCACATAGACCAAATAAGGAAACGACAACCGTAAATCAGAAACAGACGAAACAGGCCCTGACTACCCAACAATGTTTGAATCCACAGCTGACTCAAACCCGGGCAAACGCGGACTTATCTGAGTTCCAGGAGGTCCAGCGACGCCAACCGGTTCCTCCTGAAAACAGCAGGGACGACTCTGCAATAATCCAGGGCGGATGGCCTAGAGGAGGAGCTGAGAGGAACAAACAGTCCCTCCGGTCAGCTCGACTCACTCCCAGAAAGTGAATTGCGCAGGTCCGAAAGAGTCAGGAGACGCCCAGTCTACCTGCGTGATTACGTAGAAAAATAAGATGCTAATTTTATGCAAATATTGGTAAAGTGTTTTCTGGGAGGGAAGGAGTGTAATGTATCTTTAAAAGTTTTGGCGGGAAAATAGCACGTTGCTGATTGGTTGAAGCCTCCGGCTAAACTGTATATAAAGAGAGGTTTTTCCCAGCACTGGCTGCTGGGTTCACCATATACTAAAGAGCTGTTGTCACTATCCTGGTCTCCTGCCTCGTTATTGCCCGAATCTAACAAAACACATTTAATCAACTCGGTTAAAATCCAAGCAGATGCATTCACAGAACCGATTAAGAGATGAAGATTCAGTAAAATCTTTTTCTCCGGATAGAAGGCACCGCATTGACCAGCATCAGCAACAGAGGCTGCTAAAGCAGAAGAGGGATTGGCTCAAGGAGTGAATCTCATGCTGGTTTAATTTTTGGCTGACCCCAGAACCGGCGAAGGGGACAAACACTTCAACTCAGCCGCAAAGAAAGGCTCTTGCTCTGAGCTACTCACAAGGTGGCGAGAAAGATGGTTAAAAGAACCTCAAAAGTTGCCTGCCTTGGAGAAAAACATAGACGCAATGAATAAATGGGAAGTAAGGTATTGAATGCAAATCACTGCGTTTCCTTTAATTCAGGGGTGTCCAACTTTTGGACTTTAAAATCTGTGGACTTCCAACATGGCTGGCTAAGGAATTCTGGGAGTTGGAGGGCCCAAGTCTTAAAGGCTCCCTGGGGGATTCTGGGAGTTGAAGGCCACAAATCTTAAAGGATGGCTAAGGAATTCTGGGAGTTGAAGGCCACAAATCTTAAAGGATGGCTAAGGAATTCTGGGAGTTGGAGGGCCCAAGTCTTAAAGGCTCCCTGGGGGATTCTGGGAGTTAGAGGCCCCAAGTCTTAAAGGCTGGCTGAGGAATTCTGGGAGTTGAAGGCCACAAATCTTAAAGGATGGCTAAGGAATTCTGGGAGTTGGAGGGCCCAAGTCTTAAAGGCTCCCTGGGGGATTCTGGGAGTTGAAGGCCCCAAGTCTTAAAGTTGTCAAAATTTCCACCACCACTGAAAACCATCAGGGTTGTTGATAAGCAACACACGCTGCTTTTGTGCGTTCCCATGTTGTCACCTGCTTGTCAAACAATGTTGACTGATCCGACAGACAAGCTAAAAACCTTGGCAACACAAGACGGTTCAAAATTATTCAAGGTGTTTCCACACACATACCCCTTTGCAAAAGAGGGTTAAAACAGCAAGAACAAATATCTTAACGGAACATTTGAATCACCTTTCCCAACCTCGTGTCCTCCAGATGGATTGGACTGCCATTCCCACATGTCCCTAGACCTACATTCAAATAATATATAATATATATAACAAACAATGATGGACAAATAGACAGGAATAGCATGGTTAGCAGAGTTTACGACCACAATTGAGCCTAACATTTCCGTTGCTAAGCAAGACAGTTGTTAAGTGGGTTTTGCCCAATTTACCACCTTCTCTCACGCAGGACTGGCTTGAATTTTAATCTTTTAGATGATTTTATGGGTTTTAAATTTTAATTAGTTTTATAGGGTTTGAATGTATTTTAAAACTTGGGCCAAATTTAAATAAGTTTTTTAATTATTGTTTTTAGTTGTATGTGTCTTGACTGTTATTTTATTTGGCTGTTAACCGCCCCGAGTCCTTCGGGAGAAGGGCGGTATACAAATTAAAATATTATTATTATTATTATTATTATTCCCGGCTGCGATTGTTCATTGAACCACTGTAGTTATTAAGTTAGTAACTCGGTTGTTAAGTGAATCTGGCTTCCCCATTCACTTTGCTTGTCAGAAGGTCGCAAAAGGGGATCCAACGTGACCCTCAAACCGTCATAAATACATGCCAATTTGCCAAGCACCCAGGTTTGATTATGGGATTTTGAGGTTGTAACTTTGAAAAAACAATCAGAAGTCACTTTTTTTCAGTGCTGTTGTAACTTCAAGGGGTCACTAAAAAAGGCTTGTAAATCGAGGACTACCTATACCAGGGGTAGTCAACCTTTTTATACCTACTGCCCACTTTTGTATCTCTGTTGGTAGTAAAAAAATTTAACTGCCCACTGGTTCCACAGTAATCCGCTGTGTATCGTTGTCTGCGCATGCCTCTCGCGCATCGTGGATTGTGTTTGGGGACGGGGTGCCGGCTACCCGCTCTGCTTGTCTGTTACAGCTGGGTGGTGTGGGGGGGAGATGCGCGAGCTATTCTGAGACGAGGCTCTTTTGTTTGCGGTCGCACTATAGCGCCATTTAGTTTCACTTACGTAACGCGAACTAAACTTATGCGCGGGCGATACAAATAGTATATTTTCAGAAATTTAAATTGTCACGGGGAATTTTATGAAAACCTAATGAAATTTTTTTTTTAAATAATGCTATGAAAATTTTTTAAAAAGTCAATTAAATTAAAAAAAAAGGAAAGTGCTTCAGTATCGGACAAAACGCCTACCGCCCGCCATGAAAGCTGGAACGCCCACTAGTGGGCGGTAGGGACCAGGTTGACTACCACTGACCTATACCGTGTTTCCCCGAAAATAAGACCCTGTCTTATATTTTTCTGAACCCTGAAATAAGCGCTTGGCCTTATTTTCGGGGAGGTCTTATTATTTTTGGGGCGCGTGGAACAAGACGGAGTTCCTCTTACTGTCTTACCTGATTTCCAGCTCTGTCTCCCTAACCCTAACCAGAGGAAATGGCGGGGACTGGCTGCGCATGCGGTTAAATATTTTTGGGGAGGGCTTATTTTTGGGGAAACACGGTATTAAAAATCATGAATGGAGGGGGGCTTGCCTTTTTAAAAAAAAAAAAAAACTTCTTTTGGTGACCCAGGCCCAAGTAGATAGTAGGAAACTCAAACAAACAAACTGAAAAAACAAACAAACTTTATTCGAACAGCTGAGAATTACTTCATTCCCAGAGTAGTTCAACTAAATTAAAACAAATCCCTCCCAACACAAATTCCTCAGTCCTATCGTAAACCTTGGTCCAATTAGGCAAACTGCCAAAAGCGTTTCTTGTCAAATATTCAGAAGTCACAAAAATAAATGCAAGACGTAGACAGAGAAGATGAAGCTACCAAAGTTGTTTTCCGGCAAAGCCCAAATGCCGTTGCTGGTCTGTTTTAAGCCTTATGGGAGGGGCCAATCATCTCTTGGCCTTACTCCCGAGTCGTCCTCTTTGCTTAAGCTGCTCTTGCCTTCTGGCAGCTCTTCTCATGCATGGATTAGGAACAGGCTCCTCCTGTGCCTCTGCCTCACTACTGTCAGCCTCTGGTGGCTCAGACTGCTAAGACAGTCTGTTATTAACACAGCTGCTTGCAATTACTGCAGGTTCAAATCCCACCAGGCCCAAGGTTGACTCAGCCTTCCATCCTTTATAAGGTAGGTAAAATGAGGACCCAGATTGTTGGGGGCAATAAAAGTTGACTTTGTATATAATATACAAATGGATGAAGACTATTGCTTGACATAGTGTAAGCCGCCCTGAGTCTTCGGAGAAGGGTGGGATATAAATGCAAAAAAAAATAAAAATAAAATAACATAAAATAAAATAAAATCAGCCTCTGGAGGCTCTGGACTCCACACCTCACTTCCCACCTCCTCTCACTCTCACTCTTACACTCTCACTCACACACAAACAAGCACATGGCTTTTTTTAAAACGAAGCAGGCTCAGGTTTACACAGAAGACTGAACCACAAAGAGCAATCAATCAATCAATCAGAGATGGATGGGACCTTGGAGGTCTTCTAGTCCAGCCCCCTGCTCAAGCAGGAGACCCTACACCATTCCAGACAAGTGGCTATCCATTCCTTTCTTCAAATCCTCCAGTGATGAAGCACCCATTTATTTATTTATTTATTTATTTATTTATTTATTTATTTATTTATTTATTTATTTATTTATTTATTTTATTAGATTTTTATACCGCCCTTCTCCCGAAGGACTCAGGGCGGTGTGCAGCCAAATTATAAAACAATACAATATACAGATTAAAACAAAAACTTAAAACAAGCATATTTCATAAATGGCCGAAATTTAAAACAATCAATTTAAAACCCTTAAAATTCATAAATAACCCCGATTAAAATTTAGTAAACTTTTAAGCCAGTCCCGCTTGAATAAATAAATGCATTTTCAGCTCACGGCGAAAGGTCCGGAGGTCAGGCAATTGGCGCAAACCAGGGGGAAGTTCGTTCCAAAGCGTAGGAGCTCCGACAGAGAAGGCCCTTCCCCTTCCCACAACTTCTAGTGGCAAGAAGTTCCACTGGTTCGTTGTCCTCCCTGTTAGGAAGTTTCTCCTTAATTCCAGGTTGCTTCTCTCCTTGGTTAGTTTCCATCCATTGTTTCTGGTCTTCCAATGCTTTGGGAAATAAGTTGTCAAACCACCCCCACCCCTTCTTAACATAATAACAGAGTTGGAAGGGACCTTGGAGGTCTTCTAGTTCAACCCCCTGCCCAGGCAGGAAACCTTACTTTTCTTTTCTTCTTCAGTTTCACCGAATTGAACTCTAACCAAGGTTAACAGAGTTTGCACCGCTAAATCTGAAGTCGCTAAGTAGTGCGGCTAGCCATTGGATCAATCACACCACCTTCTCTGATTAAACCCCTTGGAGGGTTTTTGAGCCTCTGGGTCAGTGGTGGAATTCAATTTTTTTTACTACCGGTTCTGTGGGCGTGGCTTGGTGGGCGTGGCAGGGGAAGGATACTGCAAAATCCCCATTCCCACCCCACTCCTGGGGGGAAGGATACTGCAAAATCCCCATTCCCTCCCCACTCCTGGGGGAAGGATATTGCAAAATCCCCATTCCCTCCCCACTCCTGAGGGAAGAATACTGCAAAATCCCCATTCCCTCCCCACTCCTGAGGGAAGGATACTGCAAAATCTCCATTCCTACCCCACTCCTGGGGGAAGGATATTGCAAAATCCCCATTCCCACTCCACTCTGGGGCCAGCCAGAGGTAATATTTGCCGGTTCTCCGAACTGCTCAAAATTTCCGCTACCGGTTCCCCGGAACCTGTCAGAACCTGCTGGATTTCAACCCTGCTCTGGGTGCAAACTTCCACCCTCCTCCTAGGCGCCCCCTCCCTTCTTTGTGTCCTTGTGTTAGGAAAAGACATCGTCACTGACTGGATCCCAAGAGCGAAATCCTTTCGACGGCCAGATTCGAAGCAGCCTTCTGGATCCGTGCGGGAGGCTCCGCATTCAGATGCTTTCACAAGGAGATTCCAAAAATCTTTGAACATCCGGACTCGCACTGGCAGGTGTTGTGTGCATGATTCACAGGGTGCAGAGCTACAAGTTCAGCTCCTGGTGTTGTGTTGACTGATGCCGTTGCCGAGAACCGATGTCACAATCGGGGTGAAAGACAGAAAGTATGTCCTGGAGTTTTAGCTGAAAAGGGACCAGGGAGGGCATCTTAATCTTTTTGTATGATGTTGTGACAAAATAAATAAATAAATAAATAAATTATGCCCATCTTGCACACAGCTGCCAGGCTCCACCCCTCTGGATGACCTCATGGTTTCCATAGGAGCTAACGAAGTGGAGCTGGAAGGAAAGAGGGGGGGGCTGGACCGTGGGGGTGGATTGAACTAAAAACAGATGTGTGAGTAATGAGCTCGGAGCAGTAATTTATGGGAAGCTCAGGTGTACTGAGGAGCCGGGCTCCAGATGGGTTTGGAAAAGTTCCCTGGGACAGTGAGAACCTGAGAATCTCATTGGTTTTCCCAACAAGGTTCCCAGGCCAATTAAGCCCAGTTTAAAATACAGCTGTTGGCCTGAAGTTGCCAATTTGCAGAAGGCCACTAGAGGACGGCAGAAGGGAATGGGGCGGGGGAGATCTCTGTATCTCTCTGCTGCCCTCTCGTGGGTGCTCTGAATATCTGCAGCTCAAAATTCCAGCAGTTCTTAATCCGGTGGGCAGTCAGCCAGATGTTCAAACCGGAATTGGCATTATTATTTTTTTTGGTCCCCCTCTCAAGGCCTTCCCAAGGACTTGGAATAGGCAGATGTGGATGTTCTATGGCAGCGGTTCTCAACCTGTCGGTTGCGACCCCGTTGGGGATCGAATGACGATTTGCCAGGGGTCGCCTAAGACCATCGGAAATATGGGAAGTATACTTGAGAGTCGAAGAATCGCGCTCCAATGGTTGACTCCACAAGCCAGCTGCAGGCCCTTCAAATTGCTAGCCGAATTCGGCTTCAGGCGTGATGAATTAAAAAAGAGAGAAATCTTTGCTCTGATGTCTCCCTCTCAAGACAGCTGCTGTTGTGTCTTGCCCGCTCTCACTGCAGCCGGGGCCTTCTTATCTGCATCCGAACGCTGAGGAATGTCCTAGTATGCCTCCCGGCCCCAGCCCTGGCTCCATGCCCAGACAGGCTGAAGAGGAGGAAGCACCTCCCGGCCCCAGCCCTGGCTCCATGCCCAGGCAAACGGAGCAACTAGACCCCTCCCCCTCCCCCACAGCATGTGAGCCTGAGGGAGGTCAATTGCCAACAGCTGCCGACTGCAGTGACCCTCGCTTCAGAAGAATTGATAGGCGGCGGCATCAGAAGGAAGGGAGGGGCAGGCCTGGATAAGTCATGGAGTCATGGAGCCACACCCCATGGCCTATATAAAGGACCTGCTTTCTGGCATTCTCTGAGTCAGGCAAAGTCTAAACATATCTTGCTGAAGTCACTTTCTGGTCTCCTGCCTGCCTTGAGGACTTTGCTAGGACTTTGGCAGAGCTGCAGAGGCACACCTGATTCGGATTTCCCTGACCCGGCCGTCAGCGGAGGAGTGGGACACGACATCTGCAATCACTCCCAGTCGCTAGCCTAATCTGGCTTCAGGCGCGATCAACTTAATAGGGGAGGAGTCTCCGCTTTAATGCCTCCGTCCTCAAGGCAATCACAAGCAGTTCAGATCGCTAGCCAATACGGCTTCAGGCGCGATAAATTCAAAACGAAAATAATTTTACGGTTGGGGTCGCCACATCGTGGGGAATTGTATTAAAGGGGTCGCAGCACTATAGAGGTTGAGAACCACTGCTCTAGGGTGTTAGAGGTATCGTGGCAGAATGTAAGCTGCTCCAAAGAAATTTTAACAAGTTTCTTTTCTAAATCCAGTATATTGGAAAGTTATATAGATCCCTCTCTTGGTTTGCTTTCCGCCTGTTGTAGTCCGTCAGCAGCCTACGGAGCTGGCAACGGAGTCGGACAGCGATGAGGCTGAGGTGGAGCCAGGCCCATCGGGGAGTGAGGTGCGGACTCCAGAGCCTCCAGAGACTGACAGTAGTGAGGCAGAGGAACAGGAGGAGCCTGTTCTTAATGCACTCACTTGCCCCACCCACTTGCCCCAGCGCTATGCCGTTCTATTTAGCCATGTTTTCTAAGCCACGTGCATGTGTGCAAGCCACCCATGAGAGCAAAACAGATGTGCAGAAGGCCACATGGTCTAAAAATTGGCAGCTCCAAATTTCAACCAGCAAATGCTCAGTCTTACATATAGGAAAAAAGAACCGAAAAACTAAGTACATACTAGATGGACATTACCTTACAGGCGACCCCCATCCCGTCAAAGACCTTGGAGTTTTCATGTCAAATGATCTAAGTGCCAAAGCCCACTGCAACTACATAGCAAAAAAAGCTCTAAGAGTTGTAAACCTAATTTTGCATAGCTTCTTTTCCAAAAACACCACACTACTAACCAGAGCATATAAAACATTTGCTAGACCAATTCTAGAATACAGCTCACCTGTTTGGAACCCTCACCACATTTCTGACATCAATACAATTGAACGTGTCCAGAAATATTTTACAAGAAGAGTTCTCCATTCCTCTGAAAACAACAAAATACCTTATCCCATCAGACTTGAAATCCTAGGCTTAGGAAACTTCGAACTCCGTCGCTTTCAACAAGACCTAAGCTTAACTCACAGAATCATCTATTGTAATGTCCTTCCTGTTAAAGACTACTTCAGCTTTAATTGCAATAATACTAGAGCAACTAATAGATTTAAACTTAATGTCATCCGCTTTAATCTAGATTGCAGAAAATATGACTTCTGTAACAGAATCATCAGTGCTTGGAATATTTTACCTGACTCTGTGGTCTCTTCCCATAATCCTAAAAGTTTTATCCAAAAACTTTCTACTATTGACCTCACCCCATTCCTAAGAGGACCATAAGGGGCGTGCATAAGCGCACAAACGTGCCTACCGTTCCTGTCCTATTGTTTTTCTTTTTTTCTTCCTATATATATGCTTATACCTCCTTATATTTACCCATATATGTGTTTATTTACTATATAATCTTTTTGTATGATACTTACATATATTGTTGTGACAAAATAAAATAAATAAAATAAAATAAATAAAAATGCCTGCGCAGAAGGCACACACACACGTTTGGTGCACGGCAAAACGGTGGTAAAATTAAGTGAAATCCACTTTTGCCTTAATCCCTATTTGGAGAGCAGTTTTGAAGTTTGAGGGGCTGCCCCAAAGAAGAGGCGGTCCACCTATTCTCCAAAGCAGGGGTCTCCAACCTTGGCAACTTTAAGACTTTAAGACTTTAAAACTTTAAGATTTGTGGACTTCAACTCCCAGAAATATTTTACAAGAAGAGTTATCCATTCCTCTGATCACAACAAAATACCTTATGCCACCAGACTTGAAATCCTGGGTTTTAGAAAATTTAGAACTCTGCCGCCTTCGACATGACCTGAGTATAACTCATAAAATCATCTATTGCAACGTCCTTCCTGTTGAAGACTACTTCAGCTTCAATCACAACAATACAAGAGCAAACAATAGATTTAAGCTTAATGTGAACCGCTCCAATCTTGATTGTAGAAAATACGACTTCAGTAACAGAGTTGTTAATGCCTGGAATGCACTACCTGACTCTGTGGTCTCTTCTCAAAATCCCCAAAGGTTTAACCAAAAACTATCTACTATTGACCTCACCCCATTCCTAAGAGGTCTGTAAGGGGCGTGCATAAGAGCACCAGCGTGCCTACCGTTCCTGTTCTAATGTTCCCTTTGATTGTATCTAAATTTCATATAGTTATTACATACTTATGCTTATATATACTGTTGTGTTTGACAAAATAAATAAATAAAAATAAAGTAAAAAAAATAGAAGTGAATCACCAAAGTGATGGATAAAATACTCAGCCTTTGAGGTTTCAAAGATCTTGACCAATCTCCCTGGAAATTTTGTGTGTGTGTGTGTGTGTGAGAGAGAGAGAGAGAGAGAGAGAGAGGAAGGGAGAGACAGCTGGAAGAGGGCAAGTGAAGTGGTTTGAGCAGGGGGTCAGACTAGAAGACCTCTGAGGTCCCATCCAGCCCTAGGATTCTATGATCCACGCAGGATGCTGTCCCTGCACCTTTGATCTCACCTCTTAGAGATCTTCACAATACCTGAGCATTGAATTATGTCCCGGGTTCGCTTTGACTGGCTCCCCGCTTTGGCGGTCTGTGAAATTTCTCAAGTCAGCAGCAAAAAAATAAAAAAGAGAGAGAGAGAGAGAGAGAAATTGCAGCCAAAGCAGAAAATGAAGTTTACAATGTGGATTCTGATTAACTATAAAAGTGGGATCCTCTAATAACACTTGGAAGGCTGGCAGAAGAGATGTGTGTGTCCCCCCCCACCCCCAGGACAAGACAGTTGGATTGTCAGCCAGCGAAGACAGTTCATGACAACATAATAATCAAGGACCTTATAATCAAGGAGGTCTTCTAGTCCCAAGGGTCTCCAACCTGGGTCCCTTTAAGACTTGTGGACTTCAAAGCTGGCTGAGGGACTCTGGGAGTTGAAGTCCACAAGTTTTAAAGGGACCCAGGTTGGAGACCCCTGTTCTAGTCCTGTCAGGCTGCCTCTGATTATATCTAGGAAAGAATACACCTTGACTTCATTTGCATATAAAGAAAAGTACTTTTACTAGGTACATCTGGATAGCAGCAGGATTAAGTTGAATCTGAGACAAAATATGTCTAACAATCTATATCCCCCCTATTAGTCTCCAAAGACCTATGCAAGGGTCCTTTTTGTAGACTTTAGTTCAGCATTCAATACCATCATTCCAGACATTCTTCTAACTAAGCTAAACCAGCTACAGGTACTGGAACAGACTTGTAAGTGGATCACAAGCTTCCTAACAAACAGGAAGCAGCAGGTGAAGCTAAGCAAGATCACATCAAATACCTGTACAATTAGCACAGGGGCCCCCCAAGGCTGTGTGCTCTCCCCACTTCTCTTCTCTCTGTATACCAATGACTGCATCTCCAACGATCCATCTGTTAAGCTACTGAAGTTCGCAGATGACACAACAGTGATTGGTCTCATTCGAGACAATGACGAATCCGCATATAGACGAGAGGTCGAACGACTAGCCTTGTGGTGCAACCAAAACAATCTGGAACTGAACACACTCAAAACCGTAGAAATGGTGGTAGACTTTAGGAAAAACCCTTCCATACTTCCACCTCTCACAATACTTGACAACACAGTATCAACAGTAGAAACCTTCAAATTTCTGGGTTCTATCATATCACAAGATCTCAAATGGACAACTAACATCAAAAACATCATTAAAAAAGGACAACAAAGAATGTTCTTTCTGCGCCAACTCAGTAAGCTCAAACTGCCCAAGGAGCTGCTGATCCAATTCTACAGAGGAATTATTGAGTCTGTCATTTGCACCTCTATTACTGTCTGGTTTGGTTCTGCAACCCAACAAGAAAAACACAGACTTCAGAGGATAATTAGAACTGCAGAAAAAATAATTGCTACCAACTTGCCTTCCATTGAGGACCTGTATACTGCACGAATCAAGAAGAGGGCCGTGAAAATATTTGCAGATCCCTCGCATCCTGGACATAAACTGTTTCAACTACTACCCTCAAAACGACGCTATAGAGCACTGCACACCAGAACAACTAGACACAAGAACAGTTTTTTCCCAAAGGCCATCACTCTGCTAAACAAATAATTCCCTCAACACTGTCAGACTATTTACTGAATCTGCACTACTATTAATCGTTTCATAGTTCCCATCACCCATCTCTTTCCACTTATGACTGTATGACTATAACTTGTTGCTGGCAATCCTTATGATTTATATTGATATATTGATCATCAATTGTGTTGTAAATGTTGTACCTTGATGAACGTATCTTTTCTTTTATGTACACTGAGAGCATATGCACCAAGACAAATTCCTTGTGTGTCCAATCACACTTGGCCAATAAAATTCTATTCTATTCTATTCTATTCTATTCTATTCTATTCTATTCTATTCTATTCTATTCTATTCTATTCTATTCTATTCTATTACTCCCTCCTCTTTCCCAAGAGGTCATCAGGTCTGGTCCAATGCCAGCTCCTTCCCGGGGTCCCGTGGTAATCTTCTTCCGCAGGTCTCTGGCTGTCAATCATATCAGGAATGCAATGTCCGTTGTTAGAGTTCGCGCTCAAACATTCCTGTTGAATTCAAAACATTAATCACCCCTCCCCCTTAATTATGTCAGACCGACACTCTTAAAGGGCCCTCTCTACTTAACTGGAATCCAAGAGCTATTTACATTAGAAATAAAATCCCATGCTATCTAACAACTGAATATAAGAAGTACAAAAAGATATGAAGATTGGAGTGGAGGCTGACACCAACCCTTTGGTTAAGGCAGAGAACCCTACACAGTTGTAGTCCTCGTCTTACGACCACAACAGAGCCCAAAACAAGACGGTTGTTCAGCGAAGTTTGCCCCGTCCTATGTCCTTTCTTGCCACGGTCGTTCAGTGACTCAGTCGCTGTCGTTAACGTAGGAACACAGTGAAGAAAATCTGGCTTCCCAGAATTGACTTTGCTTGTCAGGAGGTCGCAAAAGAGGGATCACGTGACCCCGGGACGCTGCAACCGTCGTAAATATGAGTCGATTGCCAAGCGTCTTGCATTTCGGTCATGTGACCGCGAGGATGTTACAAGGGCTGCTAAGTGTGGAAAACGGTCGTATGTTTGTTTGTTTGTTTTATTTATTTGCATTTATATCCCACCCTTCTCCGAAGACTCAGGGCGGCTTACACCATGTCAAGCAATAGTCTTCATCCATTTGTATATTTATATATAAAGTCAACTTTTTATTGCCCCCAACAATCTGGGTCCTCATTTTACCTACCTTATAAAGGATGAAAGGCTGAGTCAACCTTGGGCCTGGTGGGACTCGAACCTGCAGTAATTGCAAGCAGCTGCTGTTAATAACAGGCTGCATTAGCCTGTTGAGCCACCAGAGGCCCAGAGTATGTCACTTGTTTCAGTGCCGTTGTAACTTGGAACAGGGATTAAATGAACTGCTGAAAATCAAGGACAACCTACACCATCCCAGATAAACAGTTGTCCAATCTCTTCTTGAAAACCTCCAGTGTTGGAGCCCCCACAACTTCTGGTGGCAAGTCGTTCCACTGGTTAAATTGTCCTCACTGTAAGGAAGTTTCTCCTTTTAACTCCAGGTTCCTTCTCTCCTTGATGGGTTTCCAGTTGTTGTTTCTTGTCCTGCCTTCAGGATTCAATTTTTTTTACTACCGGTTCTGTGGGCGTGGCTTGGTGGGCGTGGTATGGCTTGGTGGGCGTGGCTTGGTGGGCGTGGCAGGGGAAGGATACTGCAAAATCCCCATTCACACCCTACTCTGGGACCAGCCAGAGGTGGTATTTGCGGCTTCTCTGAACTACTCAAAATTTCTGCTACCGGTTCTCCAAAACCTGTCAGAACCTGCTGGATTTCACTCCTGCTTCAGGTGCTTTGGAGAATAGGTGGACCCCCTCTTCTCCTGTGGCAGCCCCTCAAATATTGGAACATGCTATCATGTCGCCCCAATCCTTCTCCTTGTTAGATTAGAGATATCTCGTTCCCTCCATCGTTCATCCTATGTTTTCCCCTCCAGACTCCTGATCCTCTTTGTTGCTCTTCTCCGCACTCTTTCTAGAGTCTGTAGCTGCCCACCGTTTCTCCCTCTTTTGGCCCAGGGAACAATTCATGCCTATTTCTGTCATCTCCCTTATGCTCTAGGCCAGGGGTCTCCAACCTTGGCAAAATTAAGCCTGGCGGACTTCAACTCCCAGAATTCCCCAGCCAGCAAAGCTGCAAAAAAAACAGCAAAAAAAACAAAACAAAAAAAAACCCAGCAAAGCTGGCTGGGGAATTCTGGGTGTTGAAGTCCGCCAGGTTTAAAGTTGCCAAGGTTGGAGAGCCCTGTTCTATACCAGTGATACAGAATAGGAGAGTTATGGAATGGAATGGAATAGAATAGAATAGAATAGAATAGAATAGAATAGAATAGAATAGAATAGAATAGAATAGAATAGAATAGAATAGAATAGAATGAGGAGGGAAGAAGGAAGAAGAATGGAATGGAATGGAATAGAATAGAATAGAATAGAATAGAATAGAATAGAATAGAATAGAATAGAATAGAATAGAATAGAATAGAATAGAATAGAATAGAATAGAATAGAATAGAATAGAATAGAATAGAATAGAATAGAATAGAATAGAATCTGGAAGGGACCTTGGAGGTCTTCTAGTCCAGCCCCACTGGTCTTCTCTCTGTATACCAATGACTGCATCTCCAATGATCCATTTGTTAAGCTACTGAAGTTCGCAGATGACACAACAGTGATTGGTCTCATTCAAGACAATGACGAATCCATATAGACAGAGGTCGACGACTAGCCTTGTGGTGCAACCAAAACAATCTGGAACTGAACACACTCAAAACCGTAGAAATGGTGGTAGATTTTAGGAAAACCCTTCCATACTTCCACCTCTCACAATACTTGACAACACAGTATCAACAGTAGAAACCTTCAAATTTCTGGGTTCTATCATATCGCAAGATCTCAAATGGACAGCTAACATCAAAACATCATTAAAAAGGACAACAAAGAATGTTCTTTCTGCCAACTCAAGCTCAAACTGCCCAAGGAGCTGCTGATCCAATTCTACAGAGGAATTATTGGATCTGTCATTTGCACCTCTATACATGTCTGGTTCGGTTCTGCAACCCAACAAGAAAAACACAGACTTCAGAGGATAATTAGAACTGCAGAAAAATAATTGCTACCAACTTGCCTTCCATTGAGGACCTGTATACTGCAGCGAATCAAGAAGAGCCGTGAAAATATTTGCAGATCCCTCGCATCCTGGACATAAACTGTTTCAACTCCTACCCTCAAACGACGCTATAGAGCACTGCACACCAGAACAACTAGACACAAGAACAGTTTTTCCGAAGGCCATCACTCTAAACAAATAATTTCCTCAACACTGTCAGACTATTTACTGAATCTGCACTACTATTAATCTTCTCATCGTTCCCATCACCCATCTCTTTCCACTTATGACTGTATGACTATAACTTGTTGCTGGCAATCCTTATGATTTATATTGATATATTGATCATCAATTGTGTTGTAAATGTTGTACCTTGATGAACGTATCTTTTCTTTTATGTACACTGAGAGCATATGCACCAAGACAAATTCCTTGTGTGTCCAATCACACTTGGCCAATAAAATTCTATTCTATTCTATTCTATTCTATGAGGAGGGAAGAAGGAAGGAGAATAGAATAGAATAGAATAGAATAGAATAGAATAGAATAGAATAGAATAGAATAGAATGAGGAGGGAAGAAGGAAGGAGAATAGAATAGAATAGAACAGAACAGAACAGAACAGAACAGAACAGAACAGAACAGAATAGAATGAGGAGGGAAGAAGAAAGAAGAATAGAATAGAATAGAATAGAATAGAATAGAATAGAATAGAATAGAATAGAATGAGGAGGGAAGAAGAAAGAAGAATAGAATAGAATAGAATAGAATAGAATAGAATAGAATAGAATAGAATAGAATAGAATAGAATCTGGAAGGGACCTTGGAGGTCTTCTAGTCCAGCCCCCTGGTCAAGCAGGAATCCTTGCACCATTTCAGACAAGTGACTGTCCAGTCTCTTCTTACAAGCCTCCAGTGTTGGAGCATCCACAACCTCTGGTGGCAAGCAGTTCCACAGGTGAATTGTCTTTGCTGTTAGGAAGTTTGTCCTTTAATTCCAGGTTGCTTCTCTCTTTCTTGGTTGGTTTCCATCCATCGCTTCTTGTCCTGCCTTCTGGAGTTTTGGGGAATAGACCCTCCGGTCCTGGCCTGCACCTCCCCTTCTGGCTCAGCCCCACAACCGCTTTCAAATGGACCCCTATATATTCTTTGCAGTACGAGGGGATCCTTCCTGAACGGCAGCTTCTCGAGGAAGAAAAACTGGAGGAGGAAATTGCCGGGTCTTTGATGTGCCAGATCAAAGGGATTGTGTCCATACATTGTGGCAGATGGATGCGAAGAGCCAACTTGGCTCCCTCGGAGAAAAACATAAAATCAGCTTTTTCAAAGCTCCGCGGTTTTGGGGAGGAAAAGAAATGCTTTACAACTGGCTCTTGTAATAATTATGAACTATTTATTAATCAATCTCCCTGGAAGTGCCTTTGCAAAGTGATTCTCTTTTTCCTGCTGTTTTTTTTCTTTTTTTTCAGGATTATAGCAATTCGTTGTGCCCACCCCCAGGTGTGAAGGCGGATCTCGGGTCATTCTTAACGGTACAGGTAGTCTTCGATTTGCAACAGTTCACTTAGTGACCGTTTGAAGTTTAACAACGCCACTGCAAAAAGTGGCTTATGACCAAGGGTGAAATGCTACCGGTTCGGTCCGGTTCGCCCAAACCGGTAGTAAAAAATGCTACTGGTTCGCCGAACCGGTAGTAAAAAAATGTTTTAAAAAAAGTTCCAATGATCAGCCGAGTGACCCGCGATGGTTGGAACTTTTTTTTTACTTTTTAGGCATTTTTTTTACTACTGGCCCCAAGAACATTTTTGAGAGAGAGACAGAGAGAGGGAGGGAGGGAGGGAGGGAGGGAGGAAGGAAGGAAGGAAGGAAAGAAAGAAAGAGGGAGGGAGGGAAGGAAGGAAGGAAGGAAGGAAGGAAGGAAGGAAGGAAGGAAGGAAGGAAGGAAAGAAAGAAAGAGGGAGGGAAGGAGGGAAAAAGGAGAGGAAAGAAGGACTACAAACCTGGCACTAAACACAGCCTCAGAGGGTAATCCAGGGCTGGAAGGGACCATCAAGACCAGCGGTTCTCAACCTGTGGGTCGGGACCCCATTGGGTGTCAAATGACAATTTGCCAGGGGTCGCCTAAGACCATCGGAAATATGGGAAGTATACTTGCGAGTCAAAGAATCGCGCTCCAATGGTTGACTCCACAAGCCAGCTGCAGGCTCTTCAAATCGCTAGCCGAATTCGGCTTATTTATTCGTATTTGTATTTGTATACCGCCCTATCTCCCGAAGGACTCATCGCTTCAGGTGCGATGAATTAAAAAAGAGAGAAATCTTTGCTCTGATGTCTCCCTCTCAAGCCAGCTGCAATCACTCCCAATCGCTAGCCTAATCTGGTTTCAGACGCCATAAACTTAACAGGGGAGGAGTCTCCGCTTTAATGCCTCCGTCCTCAAGGCAATCGCAAGCAGTTCAGATCGCTAGCCAAGACGGCTTCAGGCGCGATAACTTCAAAACGAAAATAATTTTACGGTTGGGGTCGCCACATCGTGGGGAATTGTATTAAAGGGGTCGCAGCACTATAAAGGTTGAGAACCACTGATCTAGACCAAGGGTCACCAACCTTTTGGACCTCAGGGACCACTAAATTTATAATTTTAAATCCTGTGGACCATTAATATGATTTTTTTAAAAAAAATAGTATTTAGTGCAATATAAAAAATGCAAATAGGTTTTCTGTGGACCACCAAAATTTTCTCACGGACCACCAGTGGTCCACGGACCACCGGTTGGTGACCGCTGATCTAGACCAACCCTGCTCCAGCAGGACATGGTTAGTGAGTTTCTGTCTTTTGATCCCCCCAGTCACATGATTACATAGCCACGCCCACCCAGTCACATGACCACCACCACCACCAGGCCACGCCCACCAAGCCATGCCCACAGAACCGGTAGGAAAGAAATTTAGATTTCACCACTTACGACCCCTTTTTTTTCACCCTTAACGACCGTTGCAGCCTCACGTGGTCAAAATGGAGACACTTAGCAATGTGACTCATATTTATGACGGTTGCCATGAGTCCGAGTTCACGGGTTCCCCTTTTGCGACCTTCTGATTAGCAAAAATCAACGGGGAAGCCGCTTAATGACAACTGTGTTACTCATTTAACAAAGAACAGGGCTTCACTTAACGACAGTGGCGAGGAAGGTCGTAAAATGGGGCAAAATTCACTTAACAACTGTCTTGCATAGGGGTGGAAGTTTTGCATTCGAACGGGGTTGGAACTCGAGAACTACCTGTTGCAGAATGTTGCTAGTCTGAAAGTCCATCTCCTGTCTTCTCTCTTTTAAAGTCCAAGAAATGAGGAAGGGGCTCTTCTAAGATGCTTGCTACACTCACATTCCTTCCATGTTGTGGTCGGCCAGCAGCCTGCGGAGGTGGCAGCGGACAGCGATGAGGCTGAGGAAGAACATGGGCCAGTCCTGGAGGCTGGAGAAGGCCTGGATGAGGGCTCTGCGTCGGAGGCAGAGGTGGGGCCAGGGCCATCGGGGAGCGATGTGCGGACTCCGGAGCCTCCAGAGGCTGACAGTAGTGAGCCAGAGGAAGAGGAGGAGCCTGTTCCTAGTTCACGCATGAGAAGAGCTGCCAGAAGGCAAGAGCAGCTAAAGCAGAGAGGACAGCTCAGGAGTAGGGCCAAGAGATGATTGGCCCTTCCCATAAGGCTTAAAAGACCAGCAATGGTTCTTGGGCTCTTTGTTGGAAAACAATGTTGATAGACTTGTTTCTTGTCTTGCTGTATTTATTACTTGTCGGCGTCTTCTGCTTCTGAACTTTTGCCAAGAAAAGCCTTTGGCAGTTTGCCTAATTAGACCGAGGTTGGTGATAAGACTGAAGAATTGTTTTTATGAAGAATTCGTTTTGAATTAGTTTGGGCTATGCTGAGAATGAGTTTAATTCTCAGCTGTTCTAATAAAGTCTGTTTGTTTTCGAATGGATTGTGTCTAATAATACCTACTTGGGCCTGGGTCACAACATTCAGTGGGCTCAGCTGCCTCTGATCCGACTATTGTCTAGGCCAGTGTTTCTCAATCCTGGCAGCTTGAGGATGTGTGAACTTCAATCCCAAGAATCCCTTAGCCAGCATGCACTGACTTCAACTTCCAGAATCACCCAGCCATCATACATGGACTTCAACCCCCAGAATTCTTAAGCCAGTACATATGGACTTCAACTCCCAGAATCCCCCAGGAGATATGCATGGACTTCAACTCCCAGAATCTCCCAGGAGGCATGCATGGACTTCAACTCCCAGAATTCCTAAGCCATTACATATGGACTTCAACTCCCAGAATCCCCCAGGAGGCATGCATGGACTTCAACTCCCAGAATCCCCTAGGAGGCATGAATGGACTTCAACCCCCAGAATTCCTAAGCCAGTACATATGGACTTCAACTCCCAGAATCCCCCAGGAGGCATGCATGGACTTCAACCCCCAGAATTCCTAAGCCAGTACATATGGACTTCAACTCCCAGAATCCCGCAGGAGGCATGCATGGACTTCAACTCCCAGAATCCCACAGGAGGCATGCATGGACTTCAACTCCCAGAATCCCCCAGGAGGCATGAATGGACTTCAACCCCCAGAATTCCTAAGCCAGTACATATGGACTTCAACTCCCAGAATCCCGCAGGAGGCATGCATGGACTTCAACTCCCAGAATCTCCCAGGAGGCATGCATGGACTTCAACTCCCAGAATTCCTAAGCCATTACATATGGACTTCAACTCCCAGAATCCCCCAGGAGGCATGAATGGACTTCAACTCCCAGAATCCCCCAGGAGGCATGCATGGACTTCAACTCCCAGAATCCCCCAGGAGGCATGAATGGACTTCAACTCCCAGAATCTCCCAGGAAGCATGCATGGACTTCAACTCCCAGAATTCCTAAGCCAGTACATATGGACTTCAACTCCCAGAATCCTGCAGGAGGCATGCATGGACTTCAACCCCCAGAATCCCCTAGCCGGCAATCTTGATGAAGACTTCTGAGAGTTGAATTCCACGCATCTTAAAATTGCTGAGATGAAGAAGTACCGACATAGGTTAAGTCGCCTTGGGGAGAAAATGAAAATACTGTGCTGTGTTTGAAGATGTAAATGTGATGCTGAATTATCACCTCCAAATATGGAATCTGACACTTGATAAAGATCTCTGCCCTTTATTAGATCTGGGAGTTGGCTAAGCGAATTGTCTTACCTCAACAGAAGGAATGGATTCAATACAGTTCCCAGGGGAGGGAGATTAAATTTCTCTATGGCCTAGATTTGATCTCTGGAATAATTAATTTTATATTCATATCACAGGTATCCCTTTTCTTTTTTTCCTTTTTCACCTGACGTTTTAGCATCTTTTAATCGGGGAAAGGTATTTATTCTTTTATTGTGCTCTTAAGGAAGTATTGTTTTGCCCTTTTTTTTTCCTTTTAGCAGTAAAAAATTAAAATCATTTTTCCTGGGCTCTCACACACTACATTAAGGAGAGACAGTCCAGATGGGCTGAGTTCTCACAACATATTCAGCCAACCTCGAAACCAGAAATCTTTAAGACTTCCTTGCCTTCTGTTTCCCTGATAATCTTAACAGGATAATAGAGCTGGCAGGGACCTTGGAGGTCTTCTAGTCCAGCCCCCTTCTCAAGCAGGAGACCATATACCATTTCAGACAAATGGTTGTCCAGCCTTTTCTTAAAAACTCCCAGGGTTGGAGCACTCACAACTTCTATCCAATCTCTCCTTGAAAACCTCCAGTAACGGAGCATCCACCACTTCAAGTGGCAAGCAGTTCCATTGGTTAATTGTCCCCACTGCCAGGAAATTTCCCCTCAATTCCAGGTTTCTTCTCTCCTTGATTAGTTTCCGTCCGTTGCTTCTTGTGCTGCCTTCTGGTGCTTTGGAGAATAGTTCGATTCCCTCTTCTTTGTGGCAGCCCCTTAGATATTGGAAGATTCAACCTGGAAATAAGGAGAAATTTTCTGACAGTGAGAACCATCAACCCATGGAACAGAAGTTGCCTTCAGAAGTTGTGGGAGCTTCATCATTGGAAGCTTTCAAGAAGAGACTGGACAGCCATATGTCAGAAATGGTGTAGGGGTCTCCTGCTTTGGCTGCGGAAGGGGGTTGGACTAGATGACCTACAAGGTCTCTTCCAACTCTTTTATTCTGTTAAGACGTCTATCATATCACCCCAGTCCAGAGGGGGGCGTCACGTACTGTAACAACCGGTTCGCCCAGCACCGGAAATGTGAGCACGCGAACATGCCATGAATGCGGTATCACAAAACTCGGCAATTTGCTCGTGTGCACCGTCCGCACATACGTGTGGCGTCAAAAAACACGGCAATTCGCTCGTGTGCCCCTTCTGCACATGCATGCGGCGTCAAGAACACAGCAATGCGCCTGGGCGAGTGATAAACTGCCCAAGGAGCTGCTGATTCAGTTCTACCGAGGAATTATTGAGTCTGTCATGTGCACCTCTATAACTGTCTGGTTCGGTTCTGCAACCCAACAAGAAAAACACAGACTTCAGAGGATAATTAGAACTGCAGAAAAAATAATTGCTACCAACTTGCCTTCCATTGAGGACCTGTATACTGCACGAATCAAGAAGAGAGCCGTGAAAATATTTGCAGATCCCTCACATCCTGGACATAAAGTGTTTCAACTCCTACCCTCAAAACGACGCTATAGAGCACTGCACACCAGAACAACTAGACACAAGAAGAGTTTTTCCCCGAAGGCCATCACTCTGCTAAACAAATAATTCCATCAACACTGTCAAACTATTTACTAAATCTGCACTACTATTAATCTTCTCATAGTTCCCATCACCAATCTCTTTCCACTTATGACTGTATGACTATAACTTTGTTGCTGGCAATCCTTATGATTTATATTGATATATTGACCATCATTTGTGTTGTAAATGTTGTACCTTGATGAAGGTATCTTTTCTTTTATGTACACTGAGAGCAGGACAAATTCCTTGTGTGTCCAATCACACTTGGCCAATAAAAATTCTATTCTATTCTATATATATTATACAGGTCGCAACTATCAATTCGCCCAAACCGGTCCGAACCGGCAGCAGCCCACCATTGCCCTAGTCCTTCTTTTCATCAAATTCTTAAAATCTCCCATCTTTTATTTTTGTCTTCTTGGTGCCCATAAGTCCATCCAACCCAGGGGTGAAATGTGAAATTTGTTACTACCGGTTCTGTGGGCGTGGCTTGGTGGTGGTGGTGACATGTGACTGGGTGGGCGTGGCCAACTTTTTTTTTTTTAACTTTTAAAAGGATTTTTTCTTCGGCCGAAGAGGTTGTAAAAAAAATGCTTTTAAAAGCCTGTGATGATCAGGCAACTCAGCTGGGATCGCCAGAGGAAAAAAAGCTTTTAAAGGGTTCTGAAGATCCCAGCTGAGTTGCCTGATCGCCAAAACCATTTAAAATCAATTTTTCTACCACCTCTTCGGCTGAAGAGATTGTAAAAAATGCTTTTAAAAGGTTCTGGCGATCAGGCAACTCAGCTGGGATTGCCAGAGGAGCCTTTAAAAGCTTTTTTTTTTTACAACCTCTTCAGCCGAAGAGGTTGTAGAAAAAATGCTTTTAAAAGGCTCTGACGATCCCAGCTGAGCCGCATGATCATCAGAGGCTTTTTTTTTTACTTTTAAAAGCATTATTTCGGCCAAAGAAAAAATGCTTTTAAAAGTTTAAAAAAACACACCTCTGATTATCGCGAAGCTCAGCTGGAGGGGGGGGCTGTGGTCCAACCCCAAAGTTATTGTCTGCCCCATTCAGCAGAAAGCCTCCAATTCAAAGCAGCCGGCAGAAATAACAAAGACAAGGTTACATATACATGTATATAAAAAGCAGCATTTAATTAACATTGCAAAGGGTCTTTTGTGTTTGAAGATCAGAACCTTTTGCCTGTCAATCCAGATGGGGATATCTGGGCATGTCCATATGCCTGAGGAGATTCTGTTTTAATTTCTAGCAAACAGGTGCAAGATTACCATTGAAAAAAAGATGCTTTCATATTGAAAAAATAATACTTTAACCACGTTCTTTTAACAACGCTAAAACCAATCCTCAGGCGAGAAGGGGAAGGAGCCTGCCGTTGCATTCACACAACATGTTCGGTTCTGCAACCCAACAAGAAAGACACAGACTTCAGAGGATAATTAGAACTGCAGAAAAAATAATTGCTACCAACCTGCCTTCCATTGAGGACCTATATACTGCACGAATCAAGAAGAGGGCCGTGAAAATATTTGCAGATCCCTCGCATCCTGGACATAAACTGTTTCAACTCCTACCCTCAAAACGACGCTATAGAGCACTGCACACCAGAACAACTAGACACAAGAACAGTTTTTTCCCGAAGGCCATCACTCTGTTCTATTCTATTCTATTCTATTCTATTCTATTCTATTCTATTCTATTCTATTCTATTCTGCTAAACAAATAATTCCCTCAACACTGTCAGACTATTTACTGAATCTGCACTACTATTAATCTTCTCATCGTTCCCATCGCCAATCTCTTTCCACTTATGACTGTATGACTATAACTTGTTGCTGGCAATCCTTATGATTTATATTGATATATTGATCATCAATTGTGTTGTAAATGTTGTACCTTGATGAAGGTATCTTTTCTTTTATGTGCACTGAGAGCATCTGCACCAAGACAAATTCCTTGTGTGTCCAATCACACTTGGCCAATAAAAATTCTATTCTATTCTATTCTATTCTATGTTTAAACCCAGTTGTTGAAATACCCCCATTTTACGAGATTAACAGAATAACAAACAGTCGGAAGGGACCTTCGAGGTCTTCTAGTCCAACCCCTTGCTCAAGCAGGAGACCCCTCCTATACAGTTTTAGAGACAAATGGCTGTCCAGTCTCAAGCCCGGTCAGAAGGAAACTAACCAAAGCTAGTCTGTTGAGCATCTTTCCTGAACGCGCACACCCGCGATCCTTAGCAACTTGCTCATGACCAGGTTTCCGCGTTTGCAGACAAAGCTCCGCACTACACTCGCGTGTCGAAGAAACAGGGAAGAGCCGATCGCGGTGTCAAAGCGCCCTCTGCTGGCGATCTGGCAAACGAACCCCCTTTTTTCCCAGCATCCCCATTTCTTGCAGCAGAGGAACCTCCACGCGTGCCTTCACGTGTAAAAGGCTCAAGGGAGAGGGGGGAGAGGGGGAGAGTCTAGAAGATTTCGTGATCAATGAGGTCTTGCGCCTCTGGCAGAAATTTAAAAAAAAAATACTTAAAAGCTCCAGCCTTTGGTTATACTTTGTATTTCCAGCGGTTGAGGGAAACAAATTTCCGAGGAGCATTCACACGTACACGCGGGATAACTTGCGAGTCCTGCGGGATCGCAGGGATGAATTCTTTGGACTGGGGGGGATTTCGCGCGTAACTCGGTGCCGACCTGCTTTCCGAGCCTTTGGTCCGATTCGTGTTTTGAGTCCCCTGCATGCTGGTGTTTTGATGTACGTGTGAACGGGAGCATCTGGGGGTCGTTTTCTATTTGCCGAGGTTAGGGACGGAGAGCCGGACGGTCATGGGTGCTTCTTCCCTCTCATGTCTGGATCTGCATTTAAATGCATTTGGATGCAGCTCGCTTTCGGGGAGGCGTTTTAAATAGGCAAACGTTGCACGTGCGAACGTGGCTTTTCTCGGTCTTAGCGCATGCCAGCTTCCGTGTCTGTGAATGTAGCAACCCACGAGTCTGGCCAGGTGCCATCCTAACGTGCTACGTTGTGCATTTTGTGACCCAGACACCTCTTAGTGTGGATGCGCACAAGGGTTTTCCCGCATGCTCTTTTCACGCAGACGAACGTCGTGCCTGCTTTTTTCCCTGCAATTTTTCCCCTCTGAAAAAGCTCCAATATATATATATATTTAAAAAAAAAAACCCTGACATCTTGTGTTGTCTTAAAAATGGAGAAAGTCTCAAAAAAGAAGAAGAGAAACTGATGCTTAGAAGATGCTTCTCAACTTTAGTTGAGTCTTTAGTTGCAGGTGTTTTTTTTAAAAAGGAACTGGGGGTGTATCGGGGTACGCTAAAAATGTATAATTTTTTTAATATTGTATCTGTCTGTGTTTGTATTTTATTTGGTTGTTCACCGCCCTGAGTCCTTCGGGAGAAGGGCAGTATACAAATTAAAATATTATTATTATTATTATTATTATTATTATTATTATTATTATTATTATTATTATTATTATTATTATTATTAAAATCACACAACTTGGGGAGCAAAGCTGGCTGAGGAACTCTGGGAGTTGAAGTCCACAAGTCTTCAAGGAACCAAGATTGGAGACCCCAGCCCTGGAGGGCTGTCATTTGCAGCTGCAGAGAGAGAGGCCTCTTTGAATGCCCAACCCCTCCCCTCCCCCTCCCCTCCCCTTTTGAAGCCAGCCAGCTTCAAAGACCCCTCATCTATAGCCTCCTGGAGTCCCGGTTTCAAAAGTCAAGCTGGCAACAAAGGGGGGAAAAAAAGAGATTTATTTTAAGAAACCTGGGAAGAAGAGATCCAGGCGGCTGCGCTCAGCCGTGTTCCGTCAAAATGGCTCTTGCAACAGGTGTTATCCCTACTTCTCCCTCAAGCATTTATTTTATTTATTTATTTATTTATTTATTTATTTTGTCACAACATCATATAGAAAGATTATATAGTATATAAACATATATATGAGTAAATATTAAGAGGTATAAGTTATAAGGTATAACCTCAGAAAACAAATATATATATATATATATATATATATATATATATATATATATATATATATATATATATATATATATATATATATATATATATATGTAGGTCTTGGTTATTCGGGTTTTCTCCCGTAAAATTGGAAGTGTCTTGGTGACGTTTCAACGAAGTCTCATTTGTCATCTTCAGGCTTCAACCTAGCTTCTGGGAGCAATGTGTGATTGCAGCTGTTTCTTCCTTTTAACTGCTAGTGGGGTTTGAACTGATTGGGTGGGAGCTTGGCTGTGCTCTGATTGGATGGGGTTTTTGGTGCTCTGATTGGCTGGGGTGTGTCCTGTTTGGTGGGGCTTGGTTGTGCACAGATTAATCTGAGCTGCAGGGGGATTTGAGCTGGTGAGCTGCACTGCTGCTGTTTAGCTTCGTGTTCGTGGTGGTGCTACATCTTCGTAGTGGGTGTCAGTCTGCTGCATGTATGGATTGGAGGGGTTTGAAATGGCTAATGTTGCAGCTGCGGTCTGGCTTCTGGTCCTTGGTCGTGCTTCCTGATCAATGTGGGTTTGGGTCTGCTTTCTGGGTGGATGTGTGGTGGTGACATCCTGTGTGGACCTCGTGAATGTGGGTCTGGTGTCATTCCTCGTGTTAAGGACTCGTTTGTCAATAAGGGCGGGTTTCCAAATGGCTGGTAGGCGGGAGGTATCATCTCGTTTGTTCATGCTGTGTGGGCGTTTTTCTATCTCGATGGCTTCTCTGATTATTCTGTTGTTAAAGTGTTCAGTTTTGGCGATAGTTCTGGAATGAGACTTCGTCGAAACGTCGCCAAGACACTTCCAATTTTACGCGGGAGAAAACCCGAATAACCAAAGATCTACATATATATATATATATATATATATATATATATATATATATATATATATATAGGTCTTGGTTCGGCTTTGTAAATTGGAAGTGTCTTGGTGACGTTTCGATGAAGTCTCATTCGTCATCTTCAGGCTTCAGCTTCGTGCTTCTGGGAGCAATGTGTGATTGCAGCTGTTTCTTCCTTTTTAACTGCTGGTGGGGGTTTGAACTGGTCCTCAGGACCAGAAGCCAGACCACAGCTGCAACATCAGCCATTTCAAACCCCTCCAATCCATACATGCAGCAGACTGACACCCACTATGAAGATGTAGCACGACCACGACCACGAAGCCAAACACCAGCAGTGCAGCTCACCAGCTCAAATCCCCCTGCAACTCAGACTAATCTGAGCACAACCAAGCCCCCACCCAAACAGGACACACCCCCAGCCAATCAGAGCACAAAAACCCCATCCAATCAGAGCACAGCCAAGCTCCCACCCAATCAGTTCAAACCCCACTAGCAGTTAAAAAGGAAGAAACAGCTGCAATCACACATTGCTCCCAGAAGCACGAAGCTGAAGCCTGAAGATGACGAATGAGACTTTGTCGAAACGTCGCCAAGACACTTCCAATTTTACACGGGAGAAAACCCGAACAACCAAAGACCTATATACAAACACCCGTAAAAACCTCAGAAAACAAATATATATATATATATATATATATATGTATGTATGTATATATATATATGAAGAAGAAAAGAAAAACAATAGGACAGGAACGATAGGCACGTTTGTGCGCTTATGCACGCCCCTTATGCTCCTCTTAGGAATGGGGTGAGGTCAATAGTAGAAAGTTTTTGGTTAAAGCTTTTAGGATTATGGGAAGAGACCACAGAGTCAGGTAAAGTATTCCAAGCACTGATGATTCTGTTACAGAAGTCATATTTTCTGCAATCTAGATTAAAGCGGTTGACATTAAGTTTAAATCTATTAGTTGCTCTAGTATTATTGCAATTGAAGCTGAAGTAGTCTTTAACAGGAAGGACATTACAATAGATGATTCTGTGAGTTAAACTTAGGTCTTGTCGAAGGCGACGGAGTTCCAAGTTTTCTAAGCCTAGGATTTCAAGTCTGGTGGGATAAGATATTTTGTTGTTTTCAGAGGAATGGAGAACTCTTCTTGTAAAATATTTCTGGACACGTTCAATTGTATTGATATCAGAGATGTGGTGAGGGTTCCAAACAGGCGAGCTGTATTCTAGAATTGGTCTAGGAAATGTTTTATATGCTCTGGTTAGTAGTGTGGTGGGAATGCCACAGTCCAACCCAGCGGGAAGTTGAGGGCCAGCAGGGGCAGGGGAGGGACGCAAATCCTATTGGTCTCTTGGCCCGAGAGAGAAATCTGTTTTTTTTTTCTCTTTGGCCTTAACTTTCCCAGCCCTGATCTTCATTCGGGGATCCGGGGGTCCTTGTCCGAAGTAACTATCCCGTCTTTCTTTCTTTCCATCCCTTTGGAGAAAAAGCAAACCAGATCGAAACCAGGACTTCCCCGGTTTTGTTTATTAAGGTCTTCCGTGGTCTCTGGGCTTGGTGGTTTACTTGAAGACATTTCGTGACCCAACTAGGTAACATCATCAGTGCAACCCCCCACTCCCTTCCAGCACTGATGATGTTATCTAGATGGGTCATGAAATGTCTGCATAAAAGCAACCAAGTTCGGAGACAACCAATGACCCTATACTCCTCCTCCTCCTCCTCCTCCTCCTCCTCCTCCTCCTCCTCCTCCCTGCAGAAAGTCCTGCTTGAGCAGCGGGTTGGACTAGAAGACCTCCAAGGTCCCTTCCAACTCTGTTATTCTCTGAAATAATAGAAAATACTTGTAGCTCATTATGGCAAGGGTTGACTTGCTAAGCTTGTTTCAATTTAGTTTCTAGATATCATTCTAGACCAGACCTGGGCAAATTAAGGCCCGCGGGCCACATCCGGCCCTTTGTACATCCCTGTCCGGCCCGCGTGAGGCCAATCATAAACACCATAAATTAAACTTTTTTTTTAACTTTTATTTTGAAAAATAAATTGCACTGGTTCAATAATTGTTTTTCTTATTTAACCAATAGACCACAGTTTCACATAACCTAATATACATATTTACAGAGTGCTTTATTCTTCTGATTATCAGTACCAGCTATTCAAAATATTTAATTTAAGTATTTTACAATAAAAGAAAGTTGGTGGCCCTCTGACACAATTCAGGCTTCTCATGCGGCCCCTGATAAAAATTAATTGCCCACCCCTGTTCTAGACCAATAGGCTTGTTAATTGCTCCTTTGGTAGAATACCAGCATAGCTTGATCTAGATCTAACATATCAATATGTAAAAAAACCAGACCATTCAAATGATCAATCAGCAAGAGAACCAATCCGCTGATCATAATTTAAATATAGCTCCAAACGAACAACCAATCGCACGACCAACTGGCACACAAAACATTTACAAGCTAAGGACTTGTAAATAGAAAATTCTGCTGATGACATTACCTAGTCTGGTAAACGAGACGTTCAGAAGCTAAACTGAAACCAGCTTTTTTTTATTTTTATTTGCATTTATATCCCGTCCTTCTCCGGAGACTCAGGGCGGCTTACACTATGTTAGCAATAGTCTTCATCCTATTTGTATATTTATATACAAAGTCAACTTATTGCCCCAAACAATCTGGATCCTCATTTTACCTACCTTATAAAGGATGAAAGGCTGAGTCAACCTTGGGCCTGGTGGGGCTTGAACCTGCAGTAATTGCAAGCAGCTGCTATTAATAACAGACTGCATTAGCAGCCTGAGCCACAGAGGCCCCTTGAAGAGCAAACCTCCAGCCAAAATCTGTTATTTTCTTATTGTGTTAATGGATGGAAAGTAACCAAGAGGAGAAGCAACCTAGAACTAAGGGAGAAATTCCCTGGCAGGGAGAACAATTAACCAGTGGAACTGCTTGCTCCGGAAGTTGTGGGGTGCTCCATTACTGGAGGCTTTCAAAAAGAGAGTGGACAACCAATTTGTTTGAACTGGTGCAAGGTCTCCTGCTTGAGCAGCGGGTTGGACTAGAACCGTGACGGCGAACCTATGGCATGCACGCCACAGGTGGCGTGTGGAGCCGTATCTGTGGCCACGCGAACATTGCCCTAGCTCAGCTCCAGTGCACATGCGTGCACAGGCCGGCTATTTTTCGGGCCTTCCGGGCCCACCAGAAATCGGGAAACAGGCAGTTTCCGGCCTCCGGAGGGACTCCGAGGGTGTGTGTGTGTGTGTGGAAGGCTGTTTTCACCCTCCCCAGGCTCCTAGAAAGGCTCTGGAGCCTAGGGACGGCGAAACATGGGCCTCCTGGGCCCACCGTGCCATCGGCTGCCAAAAGAGAAGGGGTCATGCACGCACACGCAGGGCAAGGCACATTGAATTATGGGTGTGGGCACCTGCGTGTGCAACCCCCTCCCCCCGCACTCCGCGATCCCCGCTTTGGACTAGAAGATCTCCAAGGTACCTTCAAACTTTGTTATTATGTTAGTTTATTCAATGTTATACTTTGACTTGAACATTGTACAAAGGCAGCTGCGGAGGCATATGGCAGCAAAAACCAGAACGCAATGCCATCTTGAGTTTGACCCACCTTGGAGAAGGTGATACCCTCTCCCCTCTTTTTTTATTTTATTTTATCACAACAGTATATACAATCATCAACATAAACAATAACCCATCATGAGAGAAAAAGTATATATAAGTAAAAGTATAAGTAAAAGTATGCATATAATACTATAATGAAAGGGAACAATAGGACAGGAACGGTAGGCACTTTTGTGCTCTTATGCACGCCCCTTATAGTCCTCTTAGGAATGGGGTGAGGTCAATAGTAGACAGTTTTTGGTTGAAGATTTTGGGATTTTGAGTAGAGACTATGGAGCCAGGTAATGAGTTCCAAGCGTTAACAACTCTGTTACAAAAGTCATATTTTCTGCAATCAAGTTTGAAGCAGTTGACATTGAATCTATTGTTTGCTCTTGTATTGTTGCAATTGAAGCTGAAGTAGTCTTTTACAGGAAGGATATTGCAATAGATGATTCTGTTGTTAAACACAGATCACGTCGGAGTCGGCGGAGTTCTAAGTTTTCTAAACCCAGGATTTCAAGCCTGGTGGTATAAGGTATTTTGCTGTTTTCGGAGGAGCGAAGAACTCTTCTAGTAAAATATTTCTGGAAGCGTTCGATAGTATTAATGTCAGAGATGTGGTATGGGTTCCAGACGGATGAGCTGTATTCAAGAATAGGTCTGGCAAAGGTTTTGTATGCTCTGGTTAGTAGTGTAGAGTTTTTGGAAAAGAAGCTGCGTAAAATTAAGTTTACAACTCTTAGAGCTTTTTTTGCGATGTAGTTGCAGTGGGCTTTGGCATTTAGGTCATTTGATATGAAAACTCCAAGGTCTTTGACAGCGTGGGGGTCATCTGTAAGGTAATGTCCATCAAGCTTGTACTTGATATTAGGGTTTTACAGCAACGCCAGGGGCGAGAAAGATCACCATTATTTGCACTGCCTTGGAGTGGTGTCAGGAAAAGGAGGGGAAATACTACCATGTCTGCTTCACGGGCTGGCGAAGGGGACCCATGTGCCAGGGTGCCCCTGTGCCATGGTTCCCAGCAAGGTCTTCAAGCCCTCGTTCCTGGTCCACTGCTGCCCTCTGGTGTCAGCAGGTAGAATCTGCTGGATTTAAACCCCCACCGCATCACAAAAAAAAAATAAAAAAAAATTATCCAGCCACAAGTGGAAGCTACCGATGGTTCGCCTGGCATGCTTGGAAAGATATTCACCTGCAACTTCACGCTAGCTGTGTTTTGGGCAACAAAGCTAAACAAGCGAGCCATTCCGCAGAGGAGAGAAACTCACAGGGGAAGAGAAAAAACCACCCCTTCTGCAGCTAGGCAGTTGCGTATCCGTTCCTTGTGGCAAGGAGTTCCACAGGTTCATCGCAGAACGAAACCTCGTCGATCTAATTTCTCTCTGATCAGTTGCCTTTGCTGTTTTTGTGAGGGTAGGGAGATGCGCTCCTTCTCCTGAAGTCAGGTAATTTTATATAGTTTTGTAGGGTACCCAAATTTTTTGGGCATCAGGGACTGGTTCCGTCCTAGTTTTGCATGCTACCTGCATCCCATGGATGGGTTTTTTCTCTTGTTTGTGTGGCCTGGTTTCTGGAATGCCACGGACCGGTGCCTGCCCACAAACCAGAGTTGGGGACCCCTGCCCTAAGGGGACCCTCCCCCAGTTCCTTTTTTTGCTCCAAGTATTACATTCCGGTGTCATGCTAAGGGTGTTGAGTTAAGGGAGGTAAGCCTGGCTAGGTGGCTCAGTGGCTAAGACGCTGAGCTTGTCAATCAGAAAGGTCGGCAGTTCGGCGGTTCGAGCCCCTAGTATAGGTCTCCTGTGTGAGCAGGGGGTTAGACTAGATGACCTCCAAGGTCCCTTCCAACTCTGTTACTGTTGTTTTCTGTTGCTATATCAAATAAGTTGTCTTGGCTAAACCTGGTTTTCTTGGCTGCCTTTTAGGGCTCCGTGTATTCTGCAAATGTGTTGTGCGAACGTGTTCTCCTGCTTGGGCGGGGTGGGGTTGGGTGGGCTAGATGACCTCCAAGGTCCCTTCCAACTCTGTTACTGTTGTTACTGTTGCTATATGAAATAAGTTGTCTTGGCTAAACCTGGTTTTCTTGGCTGCCTTTTAGGGCTCCGTGTATTCTGCAAATGTGTTGTGCGAACGTGTTCTCCTGCTTGGGCGGGGGGGGGGGGGTGGGCTAGATGACCTCCAAGGTCCCTTCCAACTCTGTTAATCTGTAATCTGAACGTATTGGCTGGATTGTGATTGAAGCAATAGAGATGGTTGCTTTAGAACTGGCTAGCCAGAGAATGGGACATGAAGGGCAAATACATATTGTCTTACTGTTGGATTAAATCTTGGGGATTTCTAATTACAATATAGATTCAGGTAGTCCTCGACTTACAACAGTTCACTTAGTGACCGTTCGAAGTTACAACATCACTGGAAAAAAGTGACTTATGACCATTTTTCAGACTTACGACCGTTGCAGCATTCCCCCATGGTCACACGATTTACATTCGGATGCTTGGCAACTGGCTCATATTTATGACGGTTGCCGTGTCCCGGGGTCACGCGATCCCCATTTTGCGACCTTCTGACAAGCAGTCTCAATGGCGGAATCCAGATTCACTTAACAACTGCGTGACTAATTTAAGAACTGCAGTGATTCACTTAACAACCTCGTAAAGCGGGGCAAAACTCCATTAACAAATATCTCACGTCGCAACATACATTTTGGGCTCACTTCTATAACTGTCTGGTTCGGTTCTGCAACCCAACAAGAAAAACACAGACTTCAGAGGATAATTAGAACTGCAGAAAAAATAATTGCTACCAACTTGCCTTCCATTGAGGACCTGTATACTGCACGAATCAAGAAGAGAGCCGTGAAAATATTTGCAGATCCCTCGCATCCTGGACATAAACTGTTTCAACTCCTACCCTCAAAACGACGCTATAGAGCACTGCACACCAGAACAACTAGACACAAGAACAGTTTTTTCCCGAAGGCCATCACTCTGCTAAACAAATAATTCCCTCAACACTGTCAGACTATTTACTGAATCTGCACTACTATTAATCGTTTCATAGTTCCCATCACCAATATCTTTCCACTTATGACTGTATGACTATAACTTGTTGCTGGCAATCCTTATGATTTATATTGATATATTGATCATCAATTGTGTTGTAAATGTTGTACCTTGATGAACGTATCTTTTCTTTTATGTACACTGAGAGCATATGCACCAAGACAAATTCCTTGTGTGTCCAATCACACTTGGCCAATAAAATTCTATTCTACTTGTGGTTTTAAATCGAGGACTCCCTGTAGTCCTCGACTGAGGACCACAATTTGGACTGCACCTTCCATCATTAAGTGATGCGGTCATTCAGTGAGCCACACCCAATTTTCCAACTCTTTCGCCAGAGTCCTTAAAGCGAATCACAGGATTGTTAAGTGAATCCACCTTCCTGTTGTGGTCCGTCAGCAGCCTGCGGAGCTGGCAGCGATGTGGCTGAGGTGGGGCCAGGACCATCGGGGAGTGAGGTGCGGACTCCAGAGCCTCCAGAGCCTGATAGTAGTGAGGCAGAGGAACAGGAGGAGCCTGTTCCTAACGCACGCATGAGAAGAGCTGCCAGAAGGCAAGAGCAGCTCAAGCAAAGAGGACGACTCGGGAGTAAGGCCAAGAGGTGATTGGCCCCTCCCATAAGGCTTAAAAGACCAGCAACGGCTCTTGGGCTCTTTACTGGAAAACAACGTTGATAGCTTTGTCTTGTTGCATTTGTATCAGTGTCTTCTGAACGCTTGCCAGGAAAGGCCTTTGGCAGTTTGCCTAATTGAACTAAGGTTTGTGAGATAACTGAGGAATTTGTGTTGGGAGGCATTTGTTTTACTTTGAGTTGAACGACGCTGGGAATGAAGTAATTCCCAGCTGTTCGAATAAAGTTTGTTTTTCCACGGAGTAAGTTTATTACTACCTACTTGGGCCTGGGTCACAACATCTTTCTCTTTGATTTTGCTTGTGAGAAGCCGGCTGGGAAAGTGGCAAATGGGGAACATACGATCCCAAGATTCTGCAAACGTCACAAATACATACTGTTTGGCAAGCAACCATGTTTTGAGGACATGACGGTGGGGAGGTGGTGCTGAAATGGTCATAAGTGCGAGGACCGGTCGTTAAGTCACTTATTTTCAACACTTCTGTAACTTCAAATGGTTATTAAACGAACGGTCGTAAGTTTAAGATGACTTCGACATGGACTCTGGTAAATCTTAGGCAGTCGGGAAGAAATTTTTTGATTTTGGGAAAAGTGCAGAGAAGAGCAACTAAGATGATCAAAGGCCTGGAGACATGTGAAGGACGGTTATAGGAACTTCGTACAGCCAGTCTAGAGAAAAGAAGGACTAGGGGGGGACATGATAGCAGTATTCCAGTATTTGAGGGGCTGCCACAAAGAAGAGGGGGGTCAACTTATTCTCCAAAGCACCAGAAGGCAGGAGAAGAAACAATGGTTGGAAACTAATCAAGGACAGAACCAATCTGGAATTAAGGAGAAATTTCCTAAGACTGAGGACAATTAACCAGTGGAACTGCTTGCCACCAGAAGTTCTGGATGCCTCATCACTGGAGGTTTTTAAGAAGAGACTGGGTAGTCCCTTGTCTGACATGGACTAGAGTCTCCTGCTTGAGCTGGGGGTTGGACTAGAACAGGGGCCTCCAACCTTGGCAACTTTAAGACTTGTGGACTTCAACTCCCAGAATTCCACAGATGTGGAATTCTGGGAGTTGAAGTCCACAAGTCTTAAAAGTTGCCAAGGGTGGAGATCCCTGGACTAGAAGACCTCTGGGGTTCCTTCCAGCTCTATTCCGATTGATTGATTGAAGAACACATTGAAGAACACAACTCAACTTTGCAAGCCTAGAGTTCACGTTTGGGTTATTTAATGCGTTAGAATGAACTCCGCCACCATGGATGCGTTTCGGTTTCAGTGTCATGTGTGAAGCCAAACACGGACCCGGGTTAAGCACGGGACTGTGTTCACATGGCACATCGGGGCCCCAGTTGCCCAACTACTTTCACGTCCGATGGATTAGGAGCACCTCAACTGCAGTTTCGCCTGACACCAGGAGTTCCTGAAATTAATCAACGTATTATTTTTCTAGATTGGAAATTAACCTATCTGGGCTTCATCGCTTCTGCTTCTCTTTTGGACTGATAGCTTCTGACCTCTGGGAGGTCAAAAAAGTCACAATGGCCATCACCACTTTCCAACTGAAGGCCTGTAAAAAAAAAGGGGTGGGATTTTGATTGGATGGGTATGGCGGCTATCTTGATTTTTTTGACCTATTTCTGTGGACACCTCAGGACGCCTCTTAAAGGGATACTGAAATGCTACCAGTTCGCACCAGTTCGGGTGAACCGGTAGTAATAAAAGCTACCGGTTTGGAAACCAGAAGTTTTCCTATTGGGGATTATATCTGAAATTTATAATAGAGAACTGAGATACTTGATTGTGAATGTAGTAACAGCAGCTAGGATTGTATTTGCCAAGAACTGGAAAAGTGAGAAATTACCATCGCAAGATGAAATTATTAAGAAAATAATGGAATGTGCAGAAATGAATAAACTGACATTTGAAATTAGAGAACAGGAAGATAATCAATATCATAAGATATGGGATTTATTTTATCAATGGCTAGAAGGGAAAATATGTTTAAAAGATTGGAGTTTTTTTACAAGGGAAGATTTATTACAAGGGAAGAATCCTTATGATTTATATTGATATATTGACCATCAATTGTGTTGTAAATGTTGTACCTTGATGAAGGTATCTTTTCTTTTATGTACACTGAGAGCTTATGCACCAAGACAAATTCCTTGTGCCAATAAAAATTCTATTCTATTCTATTCTATTCTATTCTATTCTATTCTATTCTATTCTATTCTATTCTATTCTATTCTATTCTATTGAATGATACAATTGATTTAAGATGATGGAATAAATGATGCAATTAAAACATTTGGATATCTATCAGATGATAAAATGTAAGATTAGATAAATCAATGATATGCACATGTTGAAATTGCACAAAAGGTTTGTAACCAAACCACCGACACACTATATTTGGATGGAAGATGTTTTTATGTTTGTTGATATTAAAAATAAAAAAAATTCAAAACAAAAAAAAAAGCTACCGGTTTGGGCAAACCGGTAGTAAAAAAATGCTACCAGTTCGAGTGAACTGGTATTTCAAACGATCAGCTGTGCCGTGCGATTTATGTTTGCTAGAAAGCAGGAAATCATGCTAAATTGTGCGGCACAGCTGTTCCCACTCCTCACTGTTCTACTTACCTTCTTAAGCCTCCTTTTTTCCGTGCAAAGCACACGTTTGGTGCGCACTGCGCATGCATGCACAGCCTGCGCTTGGTGTGTACTGTGTATGAGCACATGCACTGAGTATGCGTATGTGCAGCGCGCATTTGGCGCTCACCACGCATGCACAGGCAGCGAACCGGTGGCAAACCACGGAGGATTTCACCACAAAATGCAAAATAGCTTAGCATAACCAATGACACGCAATTGCAGAATCCCTGTTTAAAGTCAAGGGCCCCCCCACCCCTTAAATGAAACTCAGCTCCCGATGACCTCTGGGTAGCCCCAAAGACGTTTTCTTGGCAACCGTGCAAAAGCGAGCGGCCCCCTGTATTTCCCAGGGCGCTTTGGATTGGCATTTGCCATTGTGAGATCTCCTGGTGGTCCCCCACCCACGTCGCAACAAGACCCGAAATCTGGAAGGTTGGTCTTCTCTGCCTTTATTATTTCTACGCTAACGGGAATTCTGTGCTTGGATTCCCGCTCTTTCCTTTGATGGCAGCGGGGGCTTACAGGCTCGGCTTATATTGCTTAATTGCCACCATTAAAAATATATATTGTTTAATTGCTGTAATTCTGAAGCAATCTGCTTCAGTTCTTTTTTTCTTTCTTTCTGTATTTAAGGGGGGGACAAACCGGGTGGAATGTTTATAGATGCAGAGCGCACTTGTGGTTAAAGGCTGCCCCCTAGAGGCCGTTCTGTGACTAATCACATTCACCTCACAATAACACACAATAAACAAAATAACACACAAAGATGTTATTTTATTTCTATTTCTTTTTATTTTAATAGAAAATAGATGAGTTACAGTCAGCAGTGGGTTTCACATAATTTTACCACTGGTTCGCCGCGCACCAAAAATGTGAGCGCATGTGTACGGCGCATGTGTGCGGCCGTCCACGCATGTGCTATGCTCGCGCATGCGGCTTGCACGTGTGAGCGTGGCTTAGAAAATGTGGCTATATAGGTTGGCACAGTCCCGGAGTGGGTGGGCAGGCCCACCCGCAGGTTACCACTATTGGTTTGACTGAATCGGTCCGAACCGGCTAAATCCACCTCTGGTTACAGCACAAGGTGGGAAGTTTTTTTGCACAATACTGCACAACACTGTCATTCTGCCATCCTATGCACCACTTCTTCGATGCGCAAACAAAAAAACAAGTAAATATATTTATGGGCTTCCTGTTCTGTTTGCAACGGAGTCCTTAAATTACGACCAGTTGTGGGATTCAGATGGTTCTCTGCGGATCGGGCGAACTAGTAGCGGCGACTGTGGGAGGCTCCGCTCGCCCGCCTGGACATAATGTGAGAACACTGCGCATGCTCAGAAGGCCATGTGCATGCGCAGAGAAGGTGCGTGCGCTCAGATTTGCGAACCGGTAGGGTAGGTAATTGAATCCTACCTCTGATTACGACCACAATTGAGCCCAAAATTTCGGATGATAAGCAAGATAGTTGTTCAGTGAGTTTTATTCCCATTTTCACATCCTTTCTTGCGCAGCGTTGAAGTGTGTTGTTTAGTAACACACAGTTCTTAAGGGAATCCGGCTTCCCCGTTGATTTGCTTGTCAGGAGGTCACAAAAGGGGGTCACGTGACCCTGGGACACCGCGACGGTCATAAATGTGAGTCTGTTGCCAAAGTCTGAGTTTTGATCACCTGACATGGAGCTGCTGCAACGGGTCATAAGTGTGAAAACTGGTCACAGGTCACTTTTTTCAGTGTTGGCGTAACTTTGAATGATCCTTGTTTTATTTTATTATTTATTTATTTATTTATTTATTTACATTTATATCCCGCCCTTCTCCGAAGACTCAGGGCGGCTTACAGTGTGTAAGGCAATAGTCTCATTCTATTCGTATATTTACAAAGTCAACTTATTGCCCCCCCCACACAATCTGGGTCCTCATTTTACCTACCTTATAAAGGATGGAAGGCTGAGTCAACCTTGTGCCTGGTGGGACTTGAACCTGCAGTAATTGCAGGCAGCTGTGTTTTAATAACAGGCTATCTTACAACCTGAGCCACTCAAGGACCCTTTTTTCAGTGAGTTTTGAAATGGTTGCAAGTCCAGAACTAGCTACTAGCCAGTTGTGGTCCAAATTGTGGAAACCTTTTGGGAAAAGTGTATTTTCTAAAACTAGCTAATAACACCACTTTTTTTTTTTTGAATAGTACCATAAAATTATATATCAATGGAAAGATAATGTAATCAAGAATGTAATGCAATAACTTTTAGGAAGGATTTGCTATTAGAATAGCCGTTACAGTATAAAGAAAAGTGAAACACGTAGAAAAAACGAGATATACAAAAAATAATCCCCATGTCACTGAATACGTAGTTGGGTAATCTTTAGCATGAATTACGGCCTTACAACGTCTTCCCATGGAGTGAACCAAGTCTTTGAGTTCTGCAGCTGTTACCATGTGAAACCAAGATTGAATGATGGCTTCTATTAACTGGGTTTTATTGCTGGGTCGCTTCTGACTTACAAGTTTCTTTAGTCGGCTCCAAAGATTTTCCATTGGGTGAAGGTCTGGCCTATTCCCAGGCCATTCTAGCAGTGGAATAGGATTATCTTCAAACTCTAAAAGAAAAAGTGGTGTTATTAGCCATCAAACCTCAAAAATACACTTTTCCACAAAGGTTTCCACAATTTTGGCCACTACTGTACGTGGAATAAAGGTTTGGTTCTGCTTTGCTTAGCATCTGCGGAGCCCAGAGCGGCCTCTTACTGTCAATATTTTTTTTTTTTTTTTCAATTCTTTGATCTTTTATCGCCCACCTGCTGGGCAGGTTTGCTCAGTCTATTTGGAGGGTGACGTTCGTAGCGCCCTGCCTCGTTTTCTAATTGACCCTTTTAAAGTTTGTATTTAAGAGAATTCCTTGCGGGTCCACAAACAACCTTATTTTAAAAAATTACCTTTGTAGAGCATGGATCTATATCAGGGGTCTCCAACCTTGGCAACTTTAAGACTCGTGGACTTCAACTCCCAGAATCCCAGAAGCTTTGCTGGCTGAGGAATTCTGGGAGTTGAAGTCCACGAGTCTTAAAGTTGTCAAGGTTGGAGACCCCTGATCTATATAACATTAGGTGGCTACCTCTAAACTGAATTCTTTGTCTTTTTCATCCAACAGCTAAAATTTAATACAGGTCCTCCTCAAGTTACAACCATTCATTTAGGTACCGTTTGAAGCTACAACAGCACCAGAGGTGGGTTGCACTAATTTTTACCACCGCTTCACTCCGCACGCACAGGCTTGCTTCGCACACATGCACACTTTCTGCACATGCCTTCTGCTCATGTGCTTTGCTCACGCATGCGCCTTCTGCGCATGTATCCGGTCTCAAAAACGTGGCTAAAATGGATGGCATAGCGCCAGAGCGGGTGGGTGGGCCCATCTGCGATCACCACTACCGGTTCGCCCGAATCGGTCAGAACCGGTTGAATCCCACCACTGATTACAGCACTGAAAAAAAGTGACTTAGGACCATTTTTCACACTTAAGAGGGTTGCAGCTTTCCCAGGGTCACGCGATCAAAATTCAGAGGCGTGGCAATTTACGACGGTTGCAGTATCCCAGGGTCACGTGACCACCTCTTGCGACCTTCTGACAAGCCATGGGGAAGCCAGAGTCACTTACATTGTGACCCAGGCCCAAGTAGGTAGTAGGAAACTCAGTCCGTGAAACAAACAAACGAACTTTATTCGAACAGCTGAGAATTACTTCATTCCCAGCGTTGTTCAACTCAAATTAAAGCAAATTCCTCCCAACATAAATTCCTCAGTCCTATCGCAAACCTTGGTCCAATTAGGCAAACTGCCAAAGGCCTTTCTTGGCAAACATTCAGAAGACGCCGATACAAAATAAATGCAACAAGACGAAGCTACCAACGTTGTTTTCCGGCAAAGCCCCAACGCCATTGTTGGTCTTTTAAGCCTTATGGGAGGGGCCAGTCATCTCCTGGCCTTACTCCTGAGTTGTCCTTTTTGCTTGAGCTGCTCTTGCCTTCTGGCAGCTCTTCTCATGTGTTCATTAGGAGCAGGCTCTTCCTGTTCCTTTGCCTCACTACTATCAGGCTCTGGAGGCTCTGGAGTCCGCACATCACTCCCCGATGGCCCTGGCCTCACCTCAGCCTCATCGCTACCCGACTCCGTTGTCAGCTCCACAGGCTGCTGACGGAGCACAACAACTTACCGGCCATGTTACTAACGTAACAACCGCAGTTATTCGCTTAGCAACTGTGGCAAGAAAAATCGTAACGTGGGACAAAATTCACTTAACGACTGTCTTCCTTAACTGAAGAAGTTTTGGGCTCAATAGGTTGATGACTACCTGGAATGTTAGTGTGCTAAGTGGGTGGTAGGAATTTTTAAGGCACAGAACTAAAGATGAGGAATCTTTAAGATGAAGATAAAAATATAAAGTGGAAAGGTAAAGGGTTTTGGGTGAAATCTGCCACCGATAGCGACAATTGTATTTGACATAAAAGAGGATTACACAATGGGCAAGAGTTTCATAATTCTTCCACAAAATAGATATTGCACTAGACTAGTTATAAATCTGGTATTTATAACTAGTAACTATAACTATAACTTGTGTATTCACACAATGTCTAGTTGGTCATTTTCAAAGGTGGAATTTGTAAATGCTGCATTACCACAGTCAATTCAGTTCAGTCAATTTTGCAAATCGAGGATTACCAGATTAAAGGCAATCCTCAATTTATCCAGCTGGCTTTCATGCCTAAAACAGGACTAGAACTCACAATCTCCTGGTGATTGGCCCAAAGTCATCCTGTCAGCTTTTGTGCCTAAGGCAGGACTAGAACTCACCGTCTCCTGGCGATTGGCCCAAAGTCACTCTGTTGGCTCTAAGCAAAGTCAATCTGTTAGTTCCTAAGGCAGGACTAGAACTCACAATTTCCTAGCAATTGGCCCAAAGTCACCATTAGCTGTTGTGCCCAAGGTAGGACTAGAACTCGCCATCTCCTGGCGATTGGCCCGAAGTCAACCTGTCAGCTTTTGTGCCTAAGGCAGGACTAGAACTCGCCATTTTCTTGGCGATTGGCAGGACTAGAACTCACAGACTCCTAGCGATTGGCCCAAAGTGATCCAGCTGGCTTTTGTCCGTAAGGCGGCACTAGAACTCATTATCTCCTGGTGATTGGCCCAGCTGTCTTTGATACCCAAGGCAAGACTAGAACTCACACCCTCCTGCTTTCTGCGTTGGTGCTTTAACCACTAGGCCAAATTGTCTCTCAATTTTACAGCCATCGTCATCTTGGCATTCTTGACCCCACCGCAACCATGGAGAAATAATTGCTGCAACACACACACCCTCCGCAAAGCTGCATTCTGAACCTTATTCAGAAAACCAGCAGCCGCATTCACACAATTTGCCAGTGAGTTTTGACACTGGTTGGGATGGGTGGGGGTTTTGGGGGTTATTGGTTTTTTTTTGGTCTTTCTGTGGGTCGTGTAAACTCAGCTTTTCGAGCAATGCAAACCCAGAAAAACAGGTTTGTTCACCCTCTGGATTAAGTACAGTTTGTGTGTCTGGACGTGACATCACACCATCCTCAGCCGGGGCCGTGACGACGACGCAGTCACAAAAAAACAACAACACAAAGGTCACAGCGAGCCAGAAATTCAGGAAAGGCTCAGCTTCTAAGAAAAGGGCACCATTGAAATAATTACAGCTTTCTTTGGCAGAGAAACCGTGATCTTCGCCTGACAGTATTCTTCGTATTTAGACATAACAAAAAATGCAACACGCCCAGATCGTCGCCAGCTTTCACTCCACTTTCTTTTGTGTGTGTATGTGTGTGTGTCAGGGGTGATAATCCAGCAGGTTCTGGAGAACCGGTAGTGGAAATTTTGAGTAGTTCAGAGAACCGGCAAATGCCACCTCTGGCTGGCCCCAGAGTGGGGAGGGAATGGGGATTTTGCAGTATCCTTCCCCTGGAGAGAGGAGGGAATGGGGATTTTGCAGTATCCTTCCCCTGGAGAGGGGAGGGAATGGGGATTTTGCAGTATCCTTCCCTTGGAGTAGGAAGGGAATAGGGATTTTGCAGTATCCTTCCCCTGGAGTGGGGTGGGAATGGGGATTTTGCAGTATCCTTCCCCGGGAGTGGGGAAGGAATGGAGATTTTGCAGTATCCTTCCCCTGGAGTGGGGTGGGAATGGAGATTTTGCAGTATCCTTCCCCTGGAGTGGGGAAGGAATGGAGATTTTGCAGTATCCTTCCCCTGGAGTAGGGAGAGAATGGGGATTTTGCAGTATCCTTCCCCTGGAGTGGGGTGGGAATGGGGATTTTGCAGTATCCTTCCCCTGGAGTAGGGAGGAATGGGATTTTGCAGTATCCTTCCCTGGAGTGGGGAGGAATGGAGATTTTGCAGTATCCTTCCCTGGAGTGGGAGAGAATGGAGATTTTGCAGTATCCTTCCCTGGAGTGGGAGGAATGGAGATTTTGCAATATCCTTCCCTGGAGTAGGGAGGGAATGGGATTTTGCAGTATCCTTCCCTGGAGAGGAGGAATGGGATTTTGCAGTATCCTTCCCTGGAGTGGGGTGGGAATGATTTTGCAGTATCCTTCCCTGGAGTGGGAGAGAATGGGATTTTGCAGTATCCTTCCCCTGGAGTGGGGTGGGAATGGGGATTTTGCAGTATCCTTCCCCTGGAGTGGGGTGGGAATGGGGATTTTGCAGTATCCTTCCCCTGGAGTGGGAAAGGAATGGAGATTTTGCAATATCCTTCCCCTGGAGTAGGGAGGGAATGGGGATTTTGCAGTATCCTTCCCCTGGAGTGGGGAGGGAATGGAGATTTTGCAGTATCCTTCCCCTGGAGTGAGGAAGGAATGGAGATTTTGCAGTATCCTTCCCCTGGAGTGGGGAAGGAATGGAGATTTTGCAGTATCCTTCCCCTGGAGTGGGGAAGGAATGGAGATTTTGCAGTATCCTTCCCCCTGCCACGGCCACCAAGCCATGCCTACACAACCGGTAGTAAAAAAAATTGAACTCCACCACTGGTGTGTGTGTATGTGTAAGGGTGTGAGGATGTGTGTGTGGGTGGAATGGACTTTAGGTTTCTTAAACAGAAGTCTGTTAGGGTTGGAAAGTTACAAATACATTTTACAACCTTTCTTGCTACAGTTGTTAAGCGAATCTCCGCTGTCTTTAGTCACATGGTCGTTAAGTGAATCCCATTGACTTTGCTCGTCAGAAGGTCGCAAAAGGGGACCACATGACCCCGGGGGTCAGTGCGACTGTCATAAATGTGAGTCAGTCACCAAACAGCTGAATTTTGACCACGGGAATCCCGCAATGGTCGCAAGTGTGAAAAAAATGCCATAACTCAGGTTTTTGAGTGCTGTTGTAACTTCAGACGGTCGCTAAATGAAAGGTTACAAGTTGAGGACTACTTGTCTATGTCAGCCTCTCATTAACTTCTCTAGGATCGGTTAGAAAAATACACAGAACAAGCAACGGTGTAGAGTTTCCTGCCTGGGCAGGGGGTTAGACTAGAAGACCTCTAAGGTCCCTTCCAACTCTGTTATTCTATTCTATTCTATTCATTCCATTCCATTCATTTTCTATATTCTGTTCTGTTCTGTTCTGTTCTATTCTATTAACGGTCTTATCAAAGGATTGAATTCCCAGGATTGCAACAGGAGATGATGGGAGTTGTAGTCCGACCTACAAACTGGGCACAGCCAGGTTGTGAAACACTGAATTACGCCCTGCGCCAGTGGTTTAAGAAACGTGTCAGCGTTTGTGCAAATTGCCTACTAGGCTTTTTACTCGAAAACTGCTTTGAGAACGTTAAAAGGAACGATATAAATATTTTAAATAAATACAGCGCACAAAGGCAGGAAAGCCTCTTTGTAGTATTACAATGTCAGAGCAAATTGAAGGAAATTATAATTTGTCTTTCAAGCTGGCTTACCACCCTGAGTTAGTTGTGCGAATAATATTGGAGGAAAAGACTGCTTATATGTGGCTGTTCAGCTCCAGGAGGAAATCTACTACAGGTAGTAGTAAACTCAAGACAAGCCAGCAAGGGCGGTGGGAGAAGCAGGAATTCACTTAGCAACCATATATAATATAACAACAGAGTTGGAAGGGACCTGGGAGGCCTTCTAGTCCAACCCCCTGCCCAGGCAGGAAACCCTACACCATCTCAGTCAGATGGTTATCCAACATTTTCTTTTTTCAGTTGATTGAACAACTGCAGTGATACACTTAACACCCGTGGCAAAAGGTCGTAAAATCAGGTGTGATCCACTTAATGACCGTCTTGCTTAGCAATGGAAATTCTGTGGCCGTAAGTCAAAGACTAGTAAGAATAGACTTTAACCGATGTAGATAACTATAATTTCTGCATTTCTTAAGCACAGGCACTGTTTTGCTGCATTCACACAAGAGGCTACACTTGGTTAATTTACATGCTGATTTCTTTATCTGTTAGGAAATTGAGTCTGTTGGCTAATTTTTAGTTCATTATGTCACGTAAAAGTAGAAACAGATTAATTCAGTAACCCAGATAATTCTGTTATCTCCATACGGACATTTTATGCCACAGTAAAACTAAACTTGGTTTGTCACGGTTAAACTAAGACAATGTTTATTATACAAGTTTCATTTACAAGTTATATTTTTAAAAAACTTAAATATAGGTAGTCCTTGACTTATGGCCACAATTGAGCCCAAAATTTCTGTTGTTAAGTGAGACATTTGTTAACTGACTTTCTCCCCATTTTACGACCTTTCTTGCCACAGTTAAGTGACTCGCTGCAGTTGATAAATCAGTAACTCGGTTGTTAAGTGAAGCCGGCTCACCCATTGACTTCGCTCGTCAGGTCACAAAAGACGATCCGGGCAGCAACGGTCGTAAGTATGAGTCAGCTGCCAAGCATGTGAATTTTGATCATATGATAATGGGAATGCTGCAGCGGTCGTAACTGTGAAAAACGGTTGTAAGTCACTTTTTTCGGTGCCGTCGTAAGTTCGAACAGTTACTAAGCAAACCGTTGTAAATCAAGCTTGGGTGGAACATGTCCAGAATGTAATTCCACGTTTCAAGTTACATCCAACCTTCACAAAAATATATTTTTCAGGAAGCAGAGGAGAGGCCGGCTCTGACTTGTTACCCTGCAGAAAAACTCACCCGGCAACCCCTCACAAAACAGGGTGTGTGAAATTAAACAAATTTGAAATGCATTTGAATATTAGTATTCAAATATATATATTTGAATTTAAATATATATAAATATATAAATATATAAATATATACATCTCTACAATTGAACGTGTCCAGAAATATTTTACAAGAAGAGTTCTCCACTCCTCTGAAAACAATAAAATACCTTATCCCACCAGACTTGAAATCCTAGGCTTAGAAAACTTGGAACTCCGTCGCCTTCGACAAGACCTAAGTTTAACTCACAGAATCATCTATTGTAATGTCCTTCCTGTTAAAGACTACTTCAGCTTTAATTGCAATAATACTAGAGCAACTAATAGATTTAAACTTAATGTCAACCGCTTTAATCTAGATTGCAGAAAATATGACTTCTGTAACAGAATCATCAGTGCTTGGAATACTTTACCTGACTCTGTGGTTTCTTCTCATAATCCTAAAAGCTTTAACCAAAAACTTTCTACTATTGACCTCACCCCATTCCTAAGAGGACCATAAGGGGCGTGCATAAGCGCACAAACGTGCCTACCGTTCCTGTCCTATTGTTTTTCTTTTCGTCTTCCTATATACCTCCTTATATTTACCCATATATGTGTTTATTTACTATATAATCTTTTTGTATGATACCTACATATATTGTTGTGACAAAATAAAATAAATAAAATAAATAAATAAACAAACAATATTCAATTTTTTAATTGAATATTAAACAAATTAAAACAGAGCACATAGTAAGAAGTGTGAATGAGATTTCGATCTCATCTTTTCTCCAGGAGATGAGGACAGCATCTGTAGCACCTCCCTCTGTAACAACAATCTTGCAAGGTAAGCCAGGCTGGGGGAAAAATGCCCAAAGCCGCCTGGAGAGTTGCAGTTGTGATGATTAAAAACAATGCGGGACCTCCATCCACGGGGGTGCTTTGAGTTGGAGGAAAGAGAGAGTATCGCTTCTATCCTTAGCAGGTTTTAAGTAAGACTGGTTTGCACCCAGTTTCCGTTTCCGTTTTGGCTAATTTCCTGCCTCTAAACGGTGGAAACCGCAGAGGTTATTTTTGGCAACTGAGTGCAGGAAACGCCGAAAACTGCAAAAAGAGGGTTGCAGAGGCCACGGGTTGTGTGTGCGTGTTTGTGTGTGGGGGAAGCCCCCCACTCAGAAGAATGAAATATTTTGGGAAATATTAAAAAAAAAAGGCAGGATAAAATATTTCCCGTAAAGGAGAAATGAAAAAAGAAAAAAATTTAAGGGAGGCAAAAACCAGCTTCCCTGCCCGGAGCAGAAAATGAGTAGGCCAGTTTTTAGAAATGCAGAATTGGTAATCCATTCAGAAAGACTGAGTCAGACAGAGACTCCTGATAAGCAACAAACAAAAGGTTGACAAGATTAGCTCGAAACCTAGGATTTGCATTTCCTCTTTTGCCTATAGAGCCAGCTATGACCCCTACATGACCCCCACAGGAATCCAGAAGGTATAAAAACCCACCCATTCTAAACTCCATTTTGTCAGCTGCCCCAGAATCACCAGGATTTCTGCTTCATCAATAAACCTTTCTTTCCAATCGGCCTCCATGTTGTTTCCACGGCCCTTTTCCCAGCTTGGAACCAGTGGTGGCTTTCACATTTTGTTTCTACCGTTTCGTCGCGCACATGCACTTTGCACGTGTGCGCACCTTCCGCAAATGTGCCCGGCCTTCCATGCATGTTGTTGTGTCTGCGCCCCCCGAGCCAGGCCCCCTGCCAGAAAGTAACTTCGAAAGTGAGGGGGAAGGGCCGTCAGGACTTAGCTCGGGAGCACCGGCTTCCTTGGCTCAGCTCCAAGAACCAGAGGCAGGCCAGGTGGAGGAGGCCTCCGTCCCCTGACTCTTTTCCCCCCAGGCCACGCCTCCAGATCCAGCTGATGGCAATCAGGCCTGGCTGGACCCTAGGTTTCGTAGGCAGGAGAGGCGGGAACAATAGAAGTAAGAGTGGGGCAGGCCTAGGAAGTGCTGAGTCACGGAGCCACACCTCACAGGGTATAAAAGCAGCAGGGGCTGCTATACTACTCCGTGGCAAGCAAATCAGCTGCTTAACTAGAGCTGAAGTACCGTTTGTTCCTGGTTGACTCATCGGCATCAAGAGAGATAACAGACATTTGGCAGACGCCCGCTAGTTTGCTGCCAGAGCTGATAGTTGCCGGCTAATTAAGTTATCGCTCGGACTGAGGCGAGGGGGACAGAACACATATGCTTTGCTCATGCAAACCTTCTGCGCATGCACCCAGCCTCAAAATTGTGCCTAAATAGGACAGCATAGAGCCGGGATGGGTCCTATCACTGGTTGTAAGTCACTTTCTCAGTGCTTTTGTAACTTCAAATGTCACTAAACAAATGGTTGTAAGTTGAGGACTATTGGAGGACTGCCTATAATTCTCCTATCCAATAAATTTATTAATTTCACCTCATAAATCCTGGTTTCTTTCATCCCAAATCTGAGTCATGTTTAAGAGCCAAATTGCCTCCACATTAAGATAGTCTTCGACTTACAACCAGAATTGTGACCAGAACGTCCATTGCTAAGTGAGGTGGCTCTTAAATGAGTCGCACCCGATTTTAATCACTTTTTGGCCGCAGTTGTTAAGCAAGTCACCGTGGCTGTTAAGTGAATCACGGTGTCATTAAGCGAATATGGTTCCTCCCATTGGCTGCTTGTCAGAAGCACCCCCCTCCACGGGAAAGTCACAAATGTATTTATTTATTTATCTGCAAAATGTATTAGCCGCCCAGCTTGCCGCATAGGAACTCTGGGCGGCTTACAAATATTAAAAGATAAAAGTGTATAATTTATAATAAAATAAATACAATACTGTAAAACCCATTTCCATCACATGACCTCAGGGTGATACAATCGTAAATACACGGGGTTGCTAACTAAAATTTTGATCATATGACCTTGGGGAAGAAGTGGTGGTCATAACTACGAGGACCGGTTAAGGGACATATTTTTTTCCCCAGGGCTGTTGTAACTTTGAACGGCTGTTAAGTGAAACGGTTGTTAATTGAGGACTATGTGAAAAAGCCCAGGTCAGCACAGGTGCAAATAAACTCTCAGTTTGCTACACTGAGTGTTATTCATCTGTCAGAGGGTCACAAACTCTGAATGCAAACAATGTCTGGTTTGCCAACTTACACGAACGAACTTGGTTTGCGGCATCGGTTGCAGCTCTCCCACGGTGCCTGTCGCCAGCCGCCAGTCAAAAGTCACCGAGCATACAATTTCGACATGGCAAATTCTGATTCCTGCTTTTGCTGCATTGGCAGTTAGCAATAATAATAATCATAATACGAACAGCCAGCAGATGGTTCCCTAGCAGCTGAGATTTTTACAAGCTGAGCCTGGGCTTTATTATCCTCCTGGAAAACTGCCAAAACCCGGGTTGGAAAGGAGGGGGGGGGAAATAGATTTATTTATTTTATTTTCTCCCTTTTGAATTTCACCAGGTCAGGCCTGCGGTATCAGCCAATGGATTAACGGGCTGCCTAGGCACCTAAAAGGAAGAAAGAAAACAGGCAGCGGCGATAAAAAAATAATAATTGCTACCAACCTGCCTTCCATTGAGGACCTGTATACTGCACGAATCAAGAAGAGGGCCGTGAAAATATTTGCAGATCCCTCGCATCCTGGACATAAACTGTTTCAACTCCTACCCTCAAAACGACGCTATAGAGCACTGCACACCAGAACAACTAGACACAAGAACAGTTTTTTCCCGAAGGCCATCACTCTGCTAAACAAATAATTCCCTCAACACTGTCAGACTATTTACTAAATCTGCACTACTATTAATCGTTTCATAGTTCCCATCACCCATCTCTTTCCACTTATGACTGTATGACTGTAACTTTGTTGCTGGCAATCCTTATGATTTATATTGATATATTGACCATCAATTGTGTTGTAAATGTTGTACCTTGATGAACGTATCTTTTCTTTTGTGTACACTGAGAGCATATGCACCAAGACAAATTCCTTGTGTGTCCAATCACACTTGGCCAATAAAGAATTCTATTCTATTCTATTCTATAAGGGGCCTCGGATCTAATCGGAATTCTCCTTTTAAACGCTTTTTAAGCGCAGATTTGCAGTGTCGAATTTTATAATGTGTTTTTTTTTAAATTTGCATTTATATCCCGCCCTTCTCCGAAGACTCAGGGCGGCTTACACTATGTCAAGCAATAGTCTTCATCCATTTGTATATTATATACAAAGTCAACTTATTGCCCCCAACAATCTGGGTCCTCATTTTACCTACCTTATAAAGGATGGAAGGCTGAGTCAACCTTGGGCCTGGTGGGACTTGAACCTGCAGTAATTGCAGGCAGCTGCTGTTAATAACAGACTGTCTTAGCAGTCTGAGCCACCAGAGGCCCCTAGAAAATTTGCATTTATATCCCGCCCTTCTCCGAAGACTCAGGGCGGCTTACACTATGTCAAGCAATAGTCTTCATCCTATTTGTATATTTATATACAAAGTCAACTTATTGCCCCCCAACAATCTGGGTCCTCATTTTACCTACCTTATAAAGGATGGAAGGCTGAGTCAGCCTTGGGCCTGGTGGGACTTGAACCTGCAGTAATTGCAAGCAGCTATGTTAATAACAGACAGACTTAGTCTGCTGAGCCACCAGTTTAATGTAGTTTAATTTTAGTTTAATGAAAAGTAGGACTGGGGGTGACATGATAGCAGTATTTCAGTATTTGAGGGGTTTCCACAAAAAAATAGAAATAGAATAACAGAGTTGGAAGGATCTTGGAGGTCTTCTAGACTTGAACCTGCAGTAATTGCAAGCAGCTGCTGTTAATAACAGACTGTCTTAGCAGTCTGAGCCACCGGAGGCCCTAATTGATTAATTGATTGAAATGTTGATTCTTTTTGAATCGGGCCTCAGTTTTGAAGTTTGGGGGTGGGTGGGAAAATCCGCTTCGGATTGTTTGTGCGACATGGGTTGGTTTTCTGAGGCAACGTTTCTCTTTTCGTGGCACCGGACTACAGGTTCCATCTCTCCCGAATAGTTTGGCCCAGGGAGGGAGGGAATTAGAGGCATTGTAGTCCAGGTTTCTTGGAGACGTGTACGGATGGCAGGACAGCCGTCTTAGCCAGAGGTGGTGGATTTCACGTAATTTTACCCCCGGTTCGCCGCACACCGAAAATGTGAGCGCATGCGCGCAAACGCTTGCTTGGCTCGCGCTTGTGGCTTGCAGGCATGCGCGCAGCTTAGAAAACGTGACTAAATAGGATGGCTTAGCGCCAGGGCAGGTGGACAGGCCAACTTCCTGACCTTCGAACCTTCCACCGCGAGCTTAAAACACATCTATTTATTTGTGCAGGACTGGACTAGAATTTTAATCTTAAATTTAATTTAATGGGGTTTTATCCTTTTAATTGTAATTTTAAATTTTGGCCTATTTAAATAAGTTTTTTAATTAGTGTTTTATCTTGTATTATATTTGTATTTTTATTGGGCTGTAAACCGCCCTGAGTCCTTCGGGAGATAGGGCGGTATAAAAATTTGATTAAATAAATTAATTAAATAAATAAAACCCGCAGGTCACCACTACCGGTTCACCCGAACGAACCGGCTGAATCCCACCATTGGTCTTAGCCTAGAGTAGCCAGATCTGATAGTGTTGTATTGTATTGTAGAATTGTATTTAAAGGCCGAAGGTTTCTTAGTCGCAGCTCACTTCATTCCTTGGAGGCGTACAGATAGTCCTCGCTTAATGACCGTTGCATTGTTATGGCGGACTTCGCCAAAATTACTTAGGGCCTGGTTGAGTTCTAATAGCTGCACACACACAAACACACCACGGCCATGTGATCACATTTTGGCACTTGGCAACCAGCTTCATATTTATGACCATTGGTAGTATCCCGCGATCACATGACTGTGATTTGTGGGTGCTTTTTTTCCATTTTTCGGTGTCTACTTCTGGTTTTTAGCAAACAATGCCCATTGCATAAAACGGGGGTCACTTAATGACCATTGCAAAAAAAGGTCATAAAACTGGGCAGGTCCCATGGTGGCAAGCTGTTCCACTGGTTAATTGTCCACAGTGTTAGGAAGTTTCTCTTTAATTCCAAGATACCTTCTCTCCTTGATTAGTTTCCGTCTGTTGCTTCTTGTCCTGCCTTTTGTGCTTTGGAAAATAATTTGACCCCCTCTTCTTCGGGGCAGCCCCCCAAATACTGAAATACTATCATGTCACCCCGGTCCTTCTTTTCTCTAGACTGGCCAAACCCAAATCCTGCAACCGCCCTTCATATATTTTAGTCTCCAAGGCCTTTAATCGCCCTTGAGTCCTATTGTCCGATTTGCATCCACTGGATTTGTGTTGTGCCTCGTCCTCCTCAGCCGGGCCCCTCCCGTCTACACCCGGGCCTGTTATCAGACTCAGAGTCTGATAATGAAGATGAACGGCCTGTCATGCCTCCAGCCCCCGGCCCTGGCCCCATGCCGGGAGAGGAGTCAAGGAGTGAAAAGAGAAACCCAATACAGCTCACTCATACAGTGTGTGTTCCTTCGACGACGCAGCCGTCAGAGCAGGAAGTCAGCCAAGTGGTGCAATTACCCGGACCTGCTCCCTCTGACCCCTCCCTTTCCCAGATGCCGACAGCAGATCCAGTTGAAGACAATTCAGAGTGGGAGGATCCTCGCTTCCGGAGATTTGAGAGGTGACGCCAGCAGAAAGAAGGGTGGGGCAGGCCTGGATAAATGCTGAGTCATGGAGCCACCCCGCAGCCTATATAAAGGACCTGCTTTTGGCATTCCAACCTTGAGTCAAGCAAAGACTTATCAAGTTTGCTGATATCAGACTCTATCGCTGAAATCACAACTTGGACTCCTGCCTGCCCTGATAAACCTCAAAGGAATTTGGCAAGCTGCAGAGGCTTCGTTGCCTGTCTGATACGGACTTCCTTAACTCGGTCATCGGAGGGGGAGGGGGACACGACAATTTGTCTTGTTGAGGTTAGTATAGGTCCAGGGGTGGGATTCAGTCGGTTCGTACCAGTTCAGGCGAACCGGTAGTTGTGACCTTTGGGCGGGCCTCCTCACCCGCTCCAGCTCTATGCCGTCCTATTTAGCTGCATTTTTTTAAGTCGCGTGCATATATGGGAGTGCGCGTATGAGCACACGCAGGCTCACATTTTCAGTGGTGGGGCGAACCGGTTGTTAAATTCTGTGAAGCCCACCGGTGTGTGGGTCCCACTGGAGGAAGAGCAAGAAAAGATGTTTCTTATTTTGTATGCACAGCTGTCACAATAAAATCATTTATTTTCCAGTAATTAAGAATTTGTAAAAGAGACTGCTGAGTTCACATAACATGCTTACCATGGGTTGGCACAACATGCTACCCATTTTTCCTGTGACTTAGAAATCGTCCTCGACTTACAACCGACCGTTTAGTGACCGTTTGAAGTTACGACCTACCTGAAAAAGAAGATTTGCAACCCAGATCCGAAGTTCTGAAAGTCAGCTCGCTCTTCCGTGGTCATGTGACCACATTTCGGATGCTCAGACAGACGGCTGCGTTTACAATCATTTGCAGTGTCCCCGTGATCACATGATCATGTTTTTTATGCTGGTTTTGCACTTACTTCCAGTTATCGGCGAAACCATGCCATACATAGCAAACTATGGGCTTGCTTAACGACCGCGGTGTTCATTTAACAATGGCAGCATTGTAAAGCGGTATATAAGTGAATTGCTACTGCTATTTGTTTACAACCACAGTGTTGTGACTCCAGTCCCTGAACCTGGCCCCATGCCCGAAAGTGACTCCGAGAGTGAGTGGGAAGGGCCGGTAAGGCTTACCTCGGGAGCACTAATTCCTTTGGCCCGGCTCCAGGAGCCAGAACCAGACCAGTCGGAGGACGTAATGAGGCTGTCATCCCCTGATTCCTCCCTTCCCCAGGCTACGCCTTCAGACCCAGCTGATAATAATAATAATCAAGCCTGGCTTGACCCACGCTTCAGAAGATTAGAGAGGCAGTGTCATCAAAAGGAAGGGTGGGGCAGAAGCCCCACTCCACAGGATATATAAGGCGCTTTGGGACTGCTCTCACTCCACGGGAAGCAAAGTTTAGCTCAACCGTTTCAAAAAGAGCTGAAAGTCTTGCTACGTGAGTCATTTATTTGAACTTTGGCAGGCAGCTGCGATTTCTCTGCCAGGACTGATAAGAGCTGTGAATCCACTGGCTGAAGGCCAGCTCGTGGGTCTGAAGTGGGGAAGGAGACAGAACAGCAGGCTTCATTACAGTCGTAACTCGAGGACTCTTATTCTGTAATTATTCTGACTACTTATAATACATTGAATCATAAACTAAAAAAAAACGACTGGGCATAACATGCTAAGACACATGCACACACACACACACAAACATACATGTAAATGTCCATTCCTAACCATGACTATACCAAAGTGATGTATGTGCAGTATGATGTCACAGTGCAAGTCAGAAAAGGCGGAGCTTGTACGGTGACATCACATGCAAATAGTAAGGGGTGGAGCTTGTGCAGCCGTGCAAGGACTCCTCCTCCCTGATTAATGGTATTTCGAACATTAGATACATATTAAACAGATGCATCCTTTGCATTCAATTTTATTTATTTATTGGTTAAATTACTGGGATTTCAAAAAAAAAAATACAATCACAAATGCAGTTTGTAGGTGAAACTAGAAGAAATTTTGAATCCATTCTTTTCTTCTGATAGAGATGCATGTTAAGACATTCCATCTCCCTAAACCAACCTAGAACTCAGTGGAAATTTCCTGACAATCAGAACAATTAACCTGTGGAACAACTTGCCACCAGAAGTTTTGGGTGCTCCAACACTTGTAGGTTTTTAAGAAGAGATTGGGGAGCCACTTGTCTGAAATGGTAGGGTCTCCTGCTTGAGCAGAGGGTTGGACAGGGGTCTCCAACCTTGGCAACTTTAAGACTTGCGGACTTCAACTCCCAGAATTCCTCAGCTAGCAAAGCTTTGCTGGCTGAGGAATTCTGGGAGTTGAAGTCCGCAAGTCTTAAAGTTGCCAAGGTTGGAGATCCCTGGACCAGGAGACCTCTAAGGTCCCTTCCAATTCGATTATTCTTTAATTGGATTTATATCCTGCCGTAATCCATTGATTCAAACAGAGCATGGATTCACACAACCCATTTCACATGGTTCCTCGTTAGCCCGTTTTTAACTGGCAGAAACTGATTTACACAACACACACCAAATTGCAAGGAAACTCAGCTTGCGGCAAGCAGGCTTAGCGTGTTGCGCAAATGAATTTGCTCGCTTTCCCACCAAAACCTCCTAACGTGGCCACACATTCTTCCTGCCCAATTTGCTAAATCTGGTTCCTGTTAACCTCAGGCTATTCTGTGACTCATCCTGTCAAATCCTAAAAATGTGCAACCTTTCTAAAGGGGATTAATTTAAATAACCAGGTTAAGTGGATGCTATAAAGGCATTCACGTCCTCTTTAATTTGGTGTGGGGCCGATTATAGAAACGCAATCGACTGTTGCTCGGAAGGGCAGAAAAACAGGTTTCGAAGTCCCTTCCGCCAAGAGGCTTAGGGAAATATAATTTAATTTCCTGCTTGCAAAAAAAAAAAAAAAAAAAAAAAGGCAGATTTGGCATGACCGAAATAAATTACGCTTCTCAAAACGGTTGCTCTCCATGGGCATGGGCAGCATTTCAAACCACTACTAGCCCCAGCTCTATGCCAAATCTTAATTAGGCCTGCATCCTAAATTGCAAAAAAATAGGGATTTGCAAGTAGTCCCCGACTTCCAACAGTTCATTTAGTGACCGTTCAAAGTCACAGCAGCACTGAAAAGTGATTTATGACCATGTTTCACTCTTATGACCGTGGCAGCATCCTATGATCGTATCAAAATTCAGACCAACGGGTTCATATTTATGAGGTTTCCCCAAGATCATTCCGTCCCGTTTTGCGACCTCCTGACAAGTAAAGGCAATGGGGAAGCTAGACCAGGAGTCTGCAAACTTGGCTCTTTTAAGACTTGTGGAGTTCAACTCCCAGAGTTGAAGTCCACAAGTCTTATAAGAGCCAAGTTTGCAGACAGACTCACTTAAAAACCATGTTTACTAACAGTTGCCATGATTCACTTAGCAGCCGTGGCAAGAAAGGTCGTAAAATGGGGCCAAACGCACTTAAATGTCTCACTTAGCAACGTAAATGGGGAGGGCTCCATTGTGGTCGTAAGTCAAGGACCACCTTTATTTCTTTGGAAAAACTGTGCAAAGGATTGGGCAGGCATTAAAATTATTAAAATGGCAGAGGAAGGGATGATTTTTGCAAAAACCCCAAGCGTGGTGCAAATCCATAAAACCGACGTTTATTTATTCAAAAAGCTTGTTTTTTCTTTTATTTTAAAAGGGTCGGAAATTCGATTGCTTAGGATTTAAGGTAAACGCCCAGCAAGCTCGGAAAAGCAGGGGCGGCACAGCGCATGCGCCGCCCGCCGCCCTTTGTTCCTGCCCGCGCTGACGTCGGACCGTCCATGATGTGCAGCTTTTGGCGGGAAGCGGCTGAGAGAGAGAGAGAGAGAGAGAGAGAGCTGGGGGGGCGTGGCCGGAAAAGGGACGGGCGGGAGGAGAAAGAGGCGCGAAGGCGGGGCCAGAAAGGGACCGGCGCACAAAGAGATGGAAGGAAAACCCGGAACGCGGAATCCTAGCGCGGAGCGGAGCTTCTAGCTTTCGAAGCCATGCGGGTTTTGACTGGGCGGAGGGGAGGCTGGAAGTCCTTATTTTGGGGTTGCTGAACGTGGGGCTGAAGACCGGTTGCAGAAAGAAAAGGCTGCAAAGCTGCAAAGGGCGAGCGTGCTCTTTTTTTGCATTGGTTAATCGTTGATAGCTTTAAAGTGGAGCCTCCAGCTTCGGGGGGCAGTCTATCTGAAAACAGTCACATGTCCCAAATACAGCACAAAGAGCTCTCTTAAAACATCCTGCAGCAGCTCTCGAATTCTGGGGGGGAAAAAAAACACTAGCCCAGCCTGTTATTCTGCTGTTAATAATTGCACCATCTGGTTTTGGGTTTGTTTTTTTTTTAAATCCAGATGTCAAAAAAAAAAAAAGCGGAAGAGAGGAGTTCGAATCCAAACGTGGTGCATGCAGCCCAGATGCAAACTGTGTGTGCTGTGCACCCTCTTGCAGAGGAAAAAACATGGGTCCCGCTGTAAAATTCAGCATGCAGAAATTAAAAAGGAGCAAAAACTAAGCAGGTTGAGACAGCTAGGGGGAATGTCCTTGCTTCCTAAGGGCACCCAAACCCAAACGAAGGTTTTAATCGAATGGCAAGGTTTAAATTTGCCAATAGGTCGCTGTGGTTTTCATTGGGCCTCTGTGGCTCAGACTGCTAATGCAGTCTGTTATTAACAGCAGCTGCCTGCAATTACTGCAGATTCAAGTCCCACCAGGCCCAAGGTTGACTCAGCCTTCCATCCTTTAAAAGGTAGGTAAAATGAGGACCCAGATTGTTGGGGGGGCAATAAGTTGACTTTATAAATATACAAATAGAATGAAGACTATTGCTAACATAGTGTAAGCCGCCCTGAGTCTTCAGAGAAGGGCAGGATATAAATAGAAATAAAATAAAATAAAAATAAATAAATAAAAAATTGACCCGGCATGGCACACCGAGTTGTGTGAAGGCAGTCATTGAAGTTGCAAAGAAGGCCATATTTAAAAAAAAATACTTGCAAAGATGGAAAGCGCTAATGGAACCCCCAAAGTTTTTAATGAGGGTGCCAGGCGCGTCTTTCTCGGAAGGAAAAAAGGACCGCAATTTTTTTTTTAAAAAAAAATGGTTTATACGCTTAACATACTACCAGCTAGTGGTGTTTCTGGAGGGTTGACCAAAAATAAATAAATAAAATTATAACCCAGACTTTGAAACTAAGCAATGAAACCAGTAACCAGTAAGGTGGAATTGCAGTTTTGGAACAAACAGCTTTTAAAACCAGCCCTTTGGAGCTGTCGGGCTTCCGTTATTATTATTATTATTATTATTATTATTATTATTATTATTATTATTATTATTATTATTATTATTATTTATTAGATTTTTATACCGCCCTTCTCCCGAAGGACTACAGCCAATATAAAACAATAACAATGTACAATTAAAAACAGAAAATTAAAAAACTTATTCTATAATTGGCCAAAATTTAAAATGTTTAAACTTAAAAACCCTTAAAATTCATATAAATTACAACCCCAGTTAAAATTAATATTTAAAATTAAGAATTTTTCCATTGTGGTTGCACAGCAAAGCTGAACCAATTAGGAGAAGGCTGGTATATTTAAAGTCAGAGGGTGGGTGATAATTGTGATCAAAGGGTAGATTATTTGCATTTGTTTCATCTAATGAGAGAGTTGCCTTTTGCAGGCTTGATGGCAAGGAGGCAGAGATAGACTTGAGAAGGAAGGAAGAAGAAAAGGGAAGCAAAAATGAAAATTATAATTAAAGAGAGCAGAGCAGCACCTTGTGGGGTTTGTAAAAAAAATGTCAAAGGAGTGGACACCACAGGGTAATCAACGCGCCATCCATTTTTATGGGCAACGAATACAGGTGGTTCTCCACTTACAACAATTCGTTTAGTGACTGTTCAAAATCAGAACGGCACTCAAAAAAGAATTAGAATTAGAATTAGAATTTTTTATTGGCCAAGTGTGATTGGACACACAAGGAATTTGTCTTGGTGCATATGCTCTCAGTGTACATAAAAGAAAAGATACCTTCATCAAGGTACAACATTTACAACACAATTGATGGTCAATATATCAATATAAATCATAAGGATTGCCAGCAACAAAGTTACAGTCATACAGTCATAAGTGGAAGGAGATTGGTGATGGGAACTATGAGAAGATTAATAGTAGTGCAGATTCAGTAAATAGTCTGACAGTGTTGAGGGAATTATTTGTTTAGCAGAGTGATGGCCTTCGGGGAAAAACTGTTCTTGTGTCTAGTTGTTCTGGTGTGCAGTGCTCTAGAGCGTCGTTTTGAGGGTAGGAGTTGAAACAGTTTATGTCCAGGATGCGAGGGGTCTGTAAATATTTTCACGGCCCTCTTCTTGATTCGTGCAGTATACAGGTCCTCAATGGAAGGCAGGTTGGTAGCAATTATTTTTTCTGCAGTTCTAATTATCCTCTGAAGTCTGTGTCTTTCTTGTTGGGTTGCAGAACCGAACCAGACAGTTATAGAGGTGCAAATGACAGACTCAATAATTCCTCTGTAGAATTGGATCAGCAGCTCCAAAAAAGGGGCTTATAGTTGTTGTTTTTCACACTTAGGACAGTTGTAACATCCCCCGTGGTCACGTGATTTACATTCCGATGCTTGACAACTGACTCACATTTACGACGGTTGCAGTTTCCAAAGCACCCGAAGGCCGGAGAAGGAACAATGGATGGAAACTGATCAAGGAGAGATTCAACCTAGAAATAAGGAGGAATTTCTTGACAGAACCATCAACCGATGGAACAGAAGTTGCCTTCAGAAGTTGTGGAGCTTCATCGCCGGAGGCTTTCAAGAAGAGACTGGACTGCTGTCGGTCAGAAATGGTGTAGAGTCTCCTGCTTGGCCGGGGTGGGGTTGGACCAGTGGTGAAATCTGAACCGGTTTACTACTGGATCGCTGGCTGCACATGCGCTTTGCATGCCACACATGCACTGTGCGCATGGATCCATCACACACTAAATGTGAAGTGCTGTCGTGTCCCACTCCTCCGCTGACGGCCGGGTCAGGGAAATCCGAATCAGGCGTGCCTCTGCAGCTCTGCCAAAGTCCTAGCAAAGTTCTCAAGGCAGGCAGGAGACCAGAAAGTGACTTCAGCAAGATATGTTTAGACTTTGCCTGACTCAGAGAATGCCAGAAAGCAGATCCTTTATATAGGCCATGGGGTGTGGCTCCATGACTCAGCATTATCCAGGCCTGCCCCTCCCTTCCTTCTGTCGCCTCCGCCTATCAATTCTTCTGAAGCGAGGGTCACTCCAGTCTGCAGCTGTTGGCAATTGACCTCCCTCAGGCTCACATGCTGTGGAGGAGGGGGAGGGGTCTAGTTGCTCCGTTTGCCTGGGCATGGAGCCAGAGCTGGGGGCTGGAGATACTTCCTCCTCTTCAGCCTGTCTGGGCGTGGAGCCAGGGCTGGGGCAGGGAGGCATACTAGGACATTCCTCCGTGTTCGGAAGCAGATAAGAAGGCCCCGGCTGTGGTGAGATCGGATGAGACACAACAAGTGCGTGGACAGTGCATAGCAAAAGGAGGCATGGGGTAACTACAACAGCGCCCAGAGGTGTGTATGATCAGATGTGGCATGCGATCTTTTTTTTTTAACTTTTAAAAGCATTTTTTTACAACCTATTCAGTCGAATAGGTTGTAAAAATGCTTTTAAAAATAAAAAAAACAAAGGCTCTGACGATCGCACGGCTCAGCTGTGATCACCGGAGCCTTTTTTTAACCTTTTAAAAGCATTTTTTTACAACCTATTCAGTCGAATAGGTTGTAAAAATGCTTTTAAAAGTAAAAAAACAAAGGCTCCGACGATCGCACGGCTCAGCCGTGATCATCGGAGCCTTTTTTTAACCTTTTAAAAGCATTTTTTTTTACAACCTGTTCCTACCATTCGGGCGGGAAAAGTGAGGAAGACGGAAAGAAGGGGCAAACAGGCGACCGAACGATTGAGTGGGCTTGGGCGGGGGGGTGGGGGTGTGTGCAGAGGATTTTTGCTACCGGTTCTCCAAACCACCCGCCGCCATTGCTACCAGATTGGCCGATCCAGTCCGAACCGGGAGTATTTCGCCCCTGGGTTGGACTAGATGACCTACAAGGTCCCTTCCATCTTTGTCAATCTGCTAAAGCTTGCCTTTGGAAGTTGTGGGAGCTTCATCACTGGAGGCTTTCAAGAAGAGACTGGACTGCCATCTGTCAGTAATGGTGTAGGTTCTCCTGCTTGGGTGGGGGGTTGGACTGGATGACCTCCAAGGTCCCTTCCAACTCTTTTGTTATTCTGTTATTTGTTCCAGTGTCCCAGGGTCATGCAATCCCCTTTTGTGACCTTCTGAGAAGGAAAAAACCAACAGGGAAGCCAGGTTCACTTAACTGTGTTACCAACTTAAGAACTGCTGTTGAGTCACTTAACAACCGTGGCCCGAAAGTTCGTAAAATGGGGCAAAACTCACTTCACAGAATTCTCACTCGACAACATAAATTTTGGGCTCCATTGTGGTTGTAAGTCGAGGACTACCTGGATGAAGATAGGGGGAGCTTGAATTTGCAGCCACCTTGTTTTTTTCTGATCGCTTGAGAACATTTCAAAGGAAAGGCTATAAATAATCACAGATTTTGGTACTGGAGTGTGCTGATCCGTCAAGTTGCATGTTAGCAGGTGCCGGGTAGAAGGGAAACAAAGCTGACCTTCGTCTCACAGCGTTGTGCGAATATCTCAGCCCTCATGGATGCAGGTCCGTGAGCGTGGCAATTCAGCAGTGATCTCACTGCACGTGGGTCGTGGTTGCAAACGCAGCCCGTCGCCTTTGCAATCGTTTAAATAAAGTTTTAATCGTCCTTTGGTGGTTGCAAAAAGAGAGAGAGAGAGACGGAATCTAATTTTGCCTTCCTGCACACCCCAAAATGTATCATCATAAAAGATTAGTAAGAGCTCTGTCACCGAAGAGTGAGATTTAAAATTATTTTTAAATCCCCGTGGGGGAAAAAATAACAGAATAATAAAGTTGGGGGTCTTCTAGTCCAGGGGTCTCCAACCTTGGCAACTTTTAAGACTTGTGGACTTCAACTCCCAGAGTTCCTCAGCCAGCAAAGCTGAAGTTGGTTCGGCTAAACCGGTGGCGGCGGCGCACGGTTTAGAGAGCCGCTAGCGGCAGCAGCGCAAAGTTTCAACTGGATGTTGTTACTTCCTGGTTTTAACCAGGAAGTAATCTGTTTTTTACCTTCTGAGCATGCACAGAAGGCTTTGCGCATGCGCAGAGGGTCCGAGTGCGCACGCGCAGGGCGCGCACTTCAATGGTGGGTTGCCCCCTGGTTCGGACCAATCTATACAACCAGTAGTATAGAACCGGTTCTATAGAACCAGTAGTATAGAACCCGTAGTATAGAACCAGTAGTATAGAACCAGTAGTATAGAACCCGTAGTATAGAACCAGTAGTATAGAACCAGTAGTATAGAACCCGTAGTATAGAACCAGTAGTATAGAACCAGTAGTATAGAACCCGTAGTATAGAACCAGTAGTATAGAACCCGTAGTATAGAACCAGTAGTATAGAATTGGTTCTATAGAACCAGTAATATAGAACCAGTAGTATAGAACCGGTTGTATAGAACCGTTCTATAGAACCAGTAGTATAGAACTGTTCTATAGAACCAGTAGTATAGAACCCGTAGTATAGAACCAGTAGTATAGAACCCGTAGTATAGAACCAGTAGTATAGAATCAGTTCTATAGAACCAGTAGTATAGAACTGGTAGTATAGAACCGTTCTATAGAAACGGTAGTATAGAACCGTTCTATAGAACCAGTAGTATAGAACCAGTAGTATAGAACCGGTAGTATACAACTGGTAGTAAAACCGGTGGGAGGCTCCACCCACTGACCCGAACATCATCAAAAGTGATCTGCACACACGCGCGGGCACGATGCGAACCGGTAGTAAAGGTAAGTAGAACTCACCCCTGGCGCACTTCCAAACCGGTAGGGAAGCTAAGTAGATTTCACCCCTGGATTGGGCACATGTGCAGAAGGCAGGCATGGGCATGAACTGGGCACGCACGCACACGAAGCGAGCGTGCTCGTGCAAGGCAAACGGGTAGTAACATACGGTGAAACCCGCCTCTGCCTTATACCATCACAAACAAATGGTTGTCTGTCCTGGGAGTTGAAGTCAACAAGTCTTAAAAGTTTGGAGACCTCCACACTAGATCAGGGGTCTCCAACCTTGGCAACTTTAAGACTTGCGGACTTCAACTCCCAGAATTCCTCAGTCACTCATGCCTTATTTTCACCTCTTGCCCCTTATAAAGTGGAGAGATTGCAGAGGAAGGGATTACATGAGAGTCAGCTTTGCTGGCTGAGGGATTCTGGGAGTTGAAGTCCACAAGCCTTAAAGTGGCCAAGGTTGGAGACCCCTGCCCTAGATAGACCAGCTCAGAAATTCAACATCCGAGTAAGATGAAGACAAACGATCAAGATCGGCAGCGATAACAGAACTTTCTACTTTACTAATTTTATTTGTCTGGCGGGGTTAAGAGAAGAAGAACCAAGAAGTGGAAAGAAAAACAGGAAATGACCAGGTCTCTGGGGAGCTGAGTTCAGGTTTCTGCCAGGGCTCAGAGGAAGGCCGATGGGCGAGGGAAGGGAATCCCCTGCCAGCCCCGTTAGATGACCAGGGAGGGCCTGTGTGCAGCTCTGTAGGTAGTGACATCTTCCAAAATTTTACATGCTTCCCACGTCTAAAGGTCGTCCTTGACTTACAATTGTCCCTTTTTAGTGACCATACGAAGTTGCAACAGCAACAAAAACAGAGACAACCGTTTTTCACACTTAACAGCCATGGTCACGTGATCAAAATTTGGACACTTGGCAACTGATTCATACTTATGACGGTTTCAGTGTCCCCGGGTGCATGTGATCTCCTTTGCAACCAGACATGCGAAGTCAACAGTCAACAGATTCGCTTAAAAACTGTTTTGCTACGACTGCAGTGAGTCACGTAACAACGGTGGCAAGGAAGGTGTTAAAATGGGGCCAATCTCACTCGATGGGTACAAAGGAAATTATTGATATCATTTACCCCGATATCAAATAGTTAAGGTCAGGGTAGTTATTTTCCAAAGCGCTGGGGGGGGGGGGACCGGAAACGATGGATGGAAACTAATGAAGGAGAGAAGCAATTTAGAACTAAGGAGGAATTTCCTGACAGTGAGAAAATTAACCAGTGGAACTGCTTGCCTCTAGAAGTTGTGGCTGCTCTAACACTGGAAGATTTTAAAGAAGAGATTGCACAACTACCTGTCTGAAATGATACAGGGTTTCTTCCTTGAGCAAGGTCCCTTCCAGTTCTATTCTGACTGACAAGAAGGCATTTGCATGGATGCCAGCTTTCCATCTTTTCCGTGGGTTCATTTCCTGTCCCCCAAATGTTACCGACAGGTCAACATCAGGGATGAAATCCAACAGGTTCTGACAGGTTCTGGAGAAATGGTTGCGGAAATTTTGAGCAGTTAGGAATACCGGCAAATGCTACATCTGGCTGGCTCCAGAGTGGGGAGGGAATGGAGATTTTGCAATATCCTTCCCCTGGAGTGGGGAGGGAATGGAGATTTTGTGGTATCCGTCCTCTGGAGTGGGGAGGGAATGGAGATTTTGCAGTATCCTTCCCCTGGAGTGGAGTGGGAATGGAGATTTTGCAGTATCCTTCCCTTGGAATGGGGAGGGAATGGAGATTTTGCAGTATCCTTCCCCTGGAGTAGAGTAGGAATGGAGATTTTGCAGTATCCTTCCCTTGGAGTGGGGAGGGAATGGAGATTTTGCAGTATTTTTCCCTGGGAGTGGAATGGGAATGGAGATTTTGCAGTATCCTTCACCGGGAGTGGGGTGGGAATGGAGATTTTGCAGTATTCTTCCCCTGCCACGCCCACCAAGCCACGCCCACAGAACCGATAGTAAAATAATTTGGGTTTCGCCACTGGTCAACATTAACTAAACATTGCAGAAAACCCCCCAAATGTTGGCACACTGGCCTCATTCACATCTTTACCCAGATTCAGGCCAAAACCCAATTGTGTGAATGCAGCCTTTGGAACCCCAGGTTTCCATCTGGGGTTGTATCTGGGATCCTTCCCAAAATCTGAGCAAGTCTTTCCAATGCTCCGATTTCATTAGCCTGCGACATCCTTAACACACCGAGCCTCCCTTCCTGCGGGCTCACTGGCAGGACAGGCGCCAACAAGCTGTGTTTCCCTAGGTGGATGGTGGCATCTTGGCAGGGACCGGTGCGAGGGGTAAGTCGATTGAGGGTGAGGGGTGGGGAGAGAGCCAGAGCTTAAGTGCTTGGCTAAGAAAGCAGACGCCAGCACTGCGGACTCCGAGGGCAGCCGTCCGTTCGAAGCACACACACTTTTAATGGAGTCCTTTCTTCCCGGTGGGAACCAGCCCAGATGATGATGACCTTCTGGAAGACAGTGCAATAATTAATGATAATGCTAGGTTGCAAGCAGAGCTGATATTCAGCCGGTTTAGACCGGTTCGGGTGAACCGATAGTGGCGACCTGCAGGTGGGCCCGCCACCCCCACCCACCTGGGCTCAATCCCATCCTATATCGCTGTGTTTTTGATGCGTGGACGACGTGCGCGAGCAAATTGCTGTTTTGTTTGACATCGCACCGGGTGAAATGCTCCCGGTTCAGACCGGTTTGGCCGAACTGGTAGCGATGACAGCCGGTGGTTCGAACCATAAGTGATGGTTCCGCCATCAAGGATTCGCCCACCTGCCCGGTCGTCGTTACTTCCTGGATTTAACTAGGAAGTAACCTGTTTTTTACCCTCTGCACATGAGCAGAGGGTCGGGGCGTGCACGTGACACGCGCGTGCAGGCACACTTCCGAACCGGTAGGGAAGGTAAATAAATTTCACCCTTGCATCGCACGCATTTCCGATGATGGGCAAACCGGTTTGCTAGAGTATGTGAAGGCCACCTCCTGGTTACAAGGCCCGGCGGTAGGAGACCACAACAAGGTGAATTTGTACACTCAACAACACCGTGGATAATTATCGCAGGGCTGGCCCTGCTCTTAAGATGAGCCCCGGGCAGGAAAAACAGGTCCTGACCTGGACGGATCCCAGATTGTAATCAAATTGCCGGGATGGCATCGGCCGGCTTTCAAACACTTGATTTCTGGGTATAACACATGGCCCGGCCTGCCTGTGCCAGCCTCAGTCTGGGTGCCTGCCATGAAGTTATAATGGCCCCTGTGTTGAAGGCAGGCCTGGGTATTTTATACACCCCCCCTTCCCGGGCCACCTCCGGCTCTTTAGCTGACCCTGTCAGGCTCAGTACACTTATAATTAAAAGAATAACAGAGCTAAAAGGGACCTTGGAGGTCTTCTAGTCCAACCCTCTAATCGAGGAAAAGACCCTATGCTAGTCTGAAGAAATGGCTGCCCAATCTCTTCTTGAAAACCTCCAGTGATGGAGCCCCCATAACATCTGGAGGCAAGTCGTTCCACAGGTTAATTGTTCTCATCGTTAAGGAATTAGTTGTTCTCAGTTGCTTCTCTCCCTGATTAGCTTCCACCCGTTGCTTCTTGTCCTGCCCTCAGGTGCTTTGGAGCAGGGGTCTCCAACCTGGGCAACTTTAAGCCTGGTGGACTTCAACTCCCAGAATACCCAGCCAGCTTTGGGAGTTCTGGGAGTTAAAGTCCTCCAGGCTTAAAGTTGCCCAGGTTGGAGACCCCTGCTTTGGAGAATAGGTTGACTCCCTCTTCTTTGTGGCAGCCCCTCAATATATTGAATATAAATATTGAATATAAATATTCAATATTTATTGAAATGCTGCTATCATGTCACCCCTGGTCCTTCTTTTCATCAAACTAGACATACCCAGTTCCTGCAACCGTTTTTTGCATTTTGTAACTTCCAGTCCCCTAATCAACTTTGTTGCTCTTCTCTGCACTCTTTCTAGAGTCTCAACATCTTTTTTACATCGCAGCGACCAAAACTGGATGCAATATTCCAAGTGTGGCCTTACCAAGGCCTTATAAAGTGGTATTAACACTTCACGTGATCTTGATTCTATCCCTCTGTTTATGCAGCCCAGAACTGTGTTGGCTTTTTTGGGCAGCTGCTGCACACGGCTGGCTCGTATCGTATCCCTGAGGTACTTTTTCAGAAGGCAAAACTGGGCTTTGTTTTTCCTTGAGGACGTTTCGCTTCCCATCCAAGAAGCTTCTTCAGTTCTGACCGAATGTTGGAAGATGGAAGGATTTATACTGCAGGGAAACGTTTTCAAGGAAAAAAACAAATAAAAAGTCCAGTTGCCTTTTGAAAAACAACCTTTGGGACAATCTTGACCTGGATGACTGAGAATCTCAATAAACCTTTTGCTGGCTGATATTTTATTTTTATTATTTTTTTTTATTTTTATTATTTGCATTTATATCCCGCCCTTCTCCGAAGACTCAGGGCGGCTTACACTATGTCAAGCAATAGTCTTCATCCTATTTGTATATTTATATACAAAGTCAACTTATTGCCCCCAACAATCTGGTTCCTCATTTTACCTACCTTATAAAGGATGGAAGGCTGAGTCAATATTAAATATATATTGAATATATTGAACTCATTGTCCACTAGGACTCTTTAAGATCCCTTCCGCAGTTATTACGACAGGTAGCCCTCAACTTAGGACAACAATTGAGTCCAAAATGTATATGGTTGAGTGAGTTTTGCCCCATTTTACGTCTTTTCTTGCCACGTTTGTTAAGTGAATCACCGCGGCTGTTAAGTTAGTAACACGGGTTGTTAAGTGAATCTGGCTTTCCCCATTCACTTTGCTTGTCAGAAGGTAGAAAAAGGGGTTCACGTGATATGACTCTGGGACACTGCAACCGTCATAAGTGTGAGTCGGGTGCCAAGCATCCAAATGTGACTCGTGCGGCCATGGGGGAATGCTGCAACTGTCATACGCATGAAAAAATGGTCGCTTTTTTTCCAGTGATGCGGTAACTTTGAACGGTCACTAAATGAATCGTTGTAAGTCGAAGTCTACCTGCGTTGAGCCAGGTACCACGAGGCCCATGAGACCTGTGAGGATTGCTTTTATTTTTGACAGTGACTGCTTTTTTCCCCCTTTCAATTTACCTGTGTGCTTGTACCTTCGTAGCTCTGTTGGTTTGGCCCTCCACAACAGTACCAGTTTCACATGTAGCCCCCTTGGGAAAATTAATTGCCCATCCCTGGGTTAGAGCCAGGGTGATTCTCAGGGAAGGGAGGAGTCACGGGGGGGGGAGGGCCTAGGTCTCATGCCTGCTCTAGCATGTAATTCTACTACTACTATTAATTTTCTCATCGTTCCCATCACCAATTTCTTTCCACTTATGACGGTATGACAGTAACTTTGTTGCTGGCAATCCTTATGATTTATATTGATATATTGACCATCAATTGTGTTGTAAATGTTGTACCTTGATGAAGGTATCTTTTCTTTTATGTACACTGAGAGCATATATGCACCAGGACAAATTCCTTGTGTGTCCAATCACCCTTGGCCAATAAAATTCTTTTCTTTTCTTTTCTTTTCTTTTCTATTCTATTCTATTCTATTCTATTCTATTCTAATTCACAGGGGTGGCGAAGGATGCTAAAATTATAGCCACAGGTCTGAATGCGCTGGGTAGCAGGTGGCCAGAGATGGTATTCAGTTGCTTCAGACCGGTTCAGGCGAACCGGTAGTAGCAACCTGCAAGCAACCCGCCCACCCGCCTGGGCACAATCCCATCCTATATCACTGAGTTTTTGATGCCGCACAGATGTGTGGATGGCGTGTGCGAGCAAATTGCCGTGTTGTTTGACCTCACACGCATGTGTGGATGGCATGCATGAGCAAATTGCCGTGTTTTGTGACACCACACGCATTTCCGGTGCTGGGCGAACCGGTGGTATGTGAAGCCCACTTCTGCAGGTGGCCCTGTCAGAGTTGCTTTGTAGGTCATAAGGAGCTCTTTCAAGGTGCTGCATTTCCAGGAGACCGCTAGGCCCGATTACAGGTCGTCCTCAATTTAGGACAACAATTGAGTCCAAAATGTATATGGTTGAGTGAGTTTTGCCCCATTTTACGACTTTTCTTGCCACGTTTGTTAAGTGAATCACCGCGGCTGTTAAATTAGTAACACGGGGTTGCTAAGTGAATCTGGCTTTCCCCATTCACTTTGCTTGTCAGAAGGTAGAAAAAGGGGTTCACGTGACATGGCTCTGGGACACTGCAACCGTCATAAGTGTGAGTCGGGTGCCAAGCATCCAAATGTGACTCGTGCGGCCATGGGGGAATGCTGCAACCGTCATAAGCATGAAAAAATGGTCGTTTTTTTTCCAGTGATGCGGTAACTTTGAACGGTCACTAAATGAATCGTTTTAAGTCGAGGTCTACCTGCGTTGAGCCAGGTACCACGAGGCCCATGAGACCTGTGAGGATTGCTTTTATTTTTGACAGTGACTGTTTTTTTTCCCCCTTTCAATTTACCTGTGTGTTTGTACCTTCGTAGCTCTGTTGGTTTGGCCCTCCACAACAGTACCAGTTTCACATGTAGCCCCCTTGGGAAAATTAATTGCCCACCCCTGGGTTAGAGCCAGGGTGATTCTCAGGGAAGGGAGGAGTCACGGGGGGGTAGGGCCTAGGTCTCATGCCTGCTCTAGCATGTAATTCTACTACTACTATTAATCTTCTCATCGTTCCCATCACCAATTTCTTTCCACTTATGACGGTATGACAGTAACTTTGTTGCTGGCAATCCTTATGATTTATATTGATATATTGACCATCAATTGTGTTGTAAATGTTGTACCTTGATGAAGGTATCTTTTCTTTTATGTACACTGAGAGCAGATGCACCAAGACAAATTCCTTGTGTGTCCAATCACACTTGGCCAATAAAATTCTTTTCTTTTCTTTTCTTTTCTTTTCTATTCTATTCTATTCTATTCTATTCTAATTCACAGGGGTGGCGAAGGATGCTAAAATTATAGCCACAGGTCTGAATGCGCTGGGTAGCAGGTGGCCAGAGATGGTATTCAGTTGCTTCAGACGGGTTCAGGCGAACCGGTAGTAGCAACCTGCAGGCAACCCACAGGCAACCTGCAAGCAACCCGCCCACCCGCCTGGGCACAATCCCATCCTATATCGCTGAGTTTTTGATGCCGCACAGATGTGTGGATGGCGTGTGCGAGCAAATTGCCGTGTTAAATTGCCGTGTTTTGTGACACCACACGCATTTCCGGTGCTGGGCGAACCGGTGGTATGTGAAGCCCACCTCTGCAGGTGGCCCTGTTGGAGTTGCTTTGCAGGTCACAAGCAGCTCTTTTAAGGTGCTACATTTCCAGGAGACCGCTAGGCCCGATTACAGGTCGTCCTCAATTTAGGACCACAACTGAGCCCCAAATTTCTGTTGTTAAGTGAGACAAGTGTGAAGTGAAATTTTTTGCCCCATTTTGCGACCTTTCTTGGCCTGGGTGTTAAGTGAATCACCTGCAGTTGTTAAATTAGTGGCACAGTTGTTAAATAATCTGGCTTCCCCAATTGATTTTGCTTGTCAGAAGGTCGCAAAAGGGACACGTCATAAATATGAACCAGTTGCCAAGTGTCTGAATTATGATCACGTGACCACGGGAGATGCTGCATCGGTCGTTAAGTGTGAAAAATGGGTCATAAGTCACTTTTTTCGGTGCCGTTATAACTTCGAGCAGTCACTAAATGAACTGTTGTACGCCGAGGACTACCTTTACAATATGACGTGTCCACTAAAACAGGAGTCTCCAACTTTGGTCACTTTAAGACTTGTGGACTTCAACTCCCAGAGTTCCTCAGCCAGCAAAGCTGGCTGAGGAATTCTGGGAATTGAAGTCCACAAGTCTTAAAGTGGCCAAGGCTGGAGACCCCGGCACTAAAAGGATTCCATCAAATGTGGATTGCTAAACTCTGTCTCACCACCAGATGGCAGCAAAGAGGCTCAAAAGGTTTTTCATTCATTGATTTATATCCCGCTTTTATTTTATTTTTTTATTAAATAAGGAGATGAATGAATATACCTGATATTCCACTAGAAGGCAGCCGCAACCGTGTGATTGAAAACTCTGGCTCCGAGCACACAATTGTGGCTGTCGCTTTGTGTTTAGCGATCCCTGCATAACCACCACTTCCTGTGGCGTCCTGTGTTTGTCCGAACACGGCTATACAAGTAGTGGTTGACTTAACAACACTTCATTTAGAGACCATTCAAAATTACAGTGCCATTGAAAAAAGTGCCGGATGACCATTTTTTCACACTTAGGCCCGTTGCAGCATCCCTGAGTCATGGGATCAAAATTCAGACGCCTCTCAACTGTTCAATTGTGGCCGTAAGTCGAGGAGTTTTTCTACCCGAAATTGATCAGCGTTTGCAGACCTAACAAGACCCATCTTCAACAAATCCTTTCCGACTGAAGCCAACAGGCTCTTGCCAAGTCACTGATGCTCCCCAAACCAGAGATATTATATATATATATATATATATATATATATATATATATATATATATATATATATATATATATATAGGTCTTTGGTTATTCGGTTTTCTCCAGCGTAAAATTGGAAGTGTCTTGGCGACGTTTAAGTCTCATTCGTCATCTTCAGGCTTCAGCCGTGCTTCTGGGAGCAATGTGTGATTGCAGCTGTTTCTTCCTTTTAACTGCTAGTGGGGGTTTGAACTGATTGGGTGGGATCTTGGCTGTGCTCTGATTGGATGTGGGTTTTTTTGTGCTCTGATTGGCTGGGGGTGTGTGCTGTTTGGGTGGGGGTCGTGCTACATCTTTGTGTTTGTGGTCGTGCTACATCTTCACAGTGGGTGTCTGTCTGCTGCATGCATGGATTGGAGGGGTTTGAAATGGCTAATGTTGCAGCTGCGGTCTGGCCTCTGGTCCTTGGTCGTGCCTCCTGATCAGTGTGGGTTTGGGTCTGCTTTCTGGGTGGATGTGTGGTGGTGACATCCTGTGTGGACCTCGTGAGTGTGGGTCTGGTGTCATTCCTCATGTTAGGGACTCGTTGGTCAATAAGGGCAGGTTTCCAAATGGCTGGTAGGCGGGAGGTATCATCTCGTTTGTTCATGCTGTGTGGGCGTTTTTCTATCTCGATGGCTTCTCTGATTATTCTGTTGTTAAAGTGTTCAGTTTTGGCGATAGTTCTGGTCTTTTTAAAGTCAATATCGTGTCCTGTGGCTTTAAGGTGTTGGACCAGGGAAGAAGTTGGTTCCTCTTTTTTGACTGAGTTCTTGTGTTCTTCAATGCGAAAACCCGAATAACCAAAGACCTACATATATATATATATATATATGTATGTATGTATGTATGTATGTATGTATGTTTTCTGAGGTTTTTTGCGGGTGTTTATATGTAGGTCTTTGGTTATTCGGGTTTTCTCCCGCGTAAAATTGGAAGTGTCTTGGCGACGTTTCGACGAAATCTCATTCGTCATCTTCAGGCTTCAGCTTCGTGCTTCTGGGGGCAATGTGTGATTGCAGCTGTTTCTTCCTTTCTAACTGCTAGTGGGGGTTTGAACTGATTGGGTGGAGCTTGGTTGTGCTCTGATTGGATGGGGGGGTTTTTATGCTCTGATTGGCTGGGGTGTGTGTCCTGTTTGGGTGGGGGCTTGGTTGTGCTCAGATTAGTCTGAGTTGCAGGGGGATTTGAGCTGGTGTGCTGCATTGCTGTTGTTTGGCTTCGTGTTTGTGGTCGTGCTACATCTTCATAGTGGGTGTCTGTCTGCTGCATGTATGGATTGGAAGGGTTTGAAATGGCTAATGTTGCAGCTGCATATATATATATATATATATATATATTTGATTGAAAAGTTTTTACAAAATTTCCCCTTTCCCCATCCCCCACTCCATCCCTCCCCTCCCTCCAAAATCACCCTCTTCCCTCCCCCCCCCGGACTTCCCAGAACAAACACAAGGTATAGTTCAAAAGAAAAAAAAACAATCATTCGCTCAATTTTCCCTAACACAAATTATAAACCTCATATTATATTTCAAAGCATTGGTTCCTAACACTGAAACCGGAAAGTGGGTTGGATTTACAGTTTCTTGGGGTAGTTTCACCCATCCTTTCGCTTCCCTTCTGCCACCCTTTATCTTCGCTTTCCACTTCTCTCTTCCAACAGTTTACAAATAACCGGAAAGCTGGTGTTGTCGTGATATCAAGGTTTCATATGAAACATCTTGCTAGCGTACGTTCTAAAACTATTCTGGCAACCAACCTCTTGCAGCAGGATGCAAAATTGGTAGGCCGTTATCTCCTACATGTGTTTTTTTACTGTATAGATTTTGATAGAAATTAAAACTCAAAAACAAGAATAAAAATAAGCAATCGAAAAAAAGAAAGTAGGTAAGAAAGAAAGAAAGAAAGAAAGAAAGAAAGAAAGAAAGAAAGAAAAAGAAAAAAAGGAAGGAAGGAAGGAAGGAAGGAAGGAAGGAAGGAAGGAAGGAAAGAAAAGAAAGAAAAAAGAAAGGGAGAAGGAAGGAAGGTGAGATGAGTTGAGAGGAGGGAGGGAGGGAAAGAGAAAGAAGAGAGGGAGGGAGATGAGAGAAGGAAGGTGAGGGAAGGAAGGAAGGAAGGACTGAAATAAATGCCTTCTTTCTTTGGTGCAGATATAAATAAAAATGCACCCAATTTACTCTGAGCTTAAGAATAGTCTTTATTAGTTCTATAGTCCCACATAATTCTAATAATCAAATCCCCAAATCAAGCTTTCATTCATTTCTCTCAATATCTCACAAAAATCTTAAGACTGGTTCCCAAGTCAAAATAACATTAATCAAAGTCTTTTTTTGAATCAAAGCTGTCAATTTTTCCGTCTTGGCCAATTCCATTATTAGACACACGTTGAAGCAAAAGTAAAACAGAGCTGAGCAAAAACGAAGGCTTATCAAGATATTTTAAAAACATTTTTTTTTTAAACCAGCTTTTTCCTTTTTCCTCTAAATCAGTGTTTCTCAACCTGGATAATTTTAAGAGATGTGGACTTCAATTCCCAGAATTCCTCAGCCAACATGGCTGCCTGTTTGGTGGCCGAATTTGCCCAAACCTACCTGTCTAGTTGCCCATCATTGAAATACAGGTAGTCCGTAACTTGGTTATTGAACTAACCTGGTTACAGGTGGTCCTCAACTTATGACCACAATGGAATCCAAAATTTCTGTTGCTACGTGAGACATTGGTTAAATGAATTTTGCCCTGTTGTGCGACCTTTCTTGCCACAGTTGTTAAGTGAATCACTGGCATTGTTAAGTTAGTCACATGGTGGTTAAATGAATCTTGTTTTGTTTGTCAGGCGGCCGCAAAAGGGGATCACGTGACCCCCCCAGGGGACACTGCAACCGTCATAAATATGAAGCCAGTGTGCCAAGCATCTGAATTTTGTTCATGTGACCCTTGGGGATGCTGTAACGGTCGTTAAGTGTGAAAAATGGTCGTAAGTCACTTTCGTTAGTGCCGCTGTAACATCGAATAGTCACTAAACGAACTGTTGTAAGTCGAGGACTATCTGTACACAATTTGATTTGCCCCAAACACTAAGCCAGGAGTGTTAAACTCAAGGCCCGCGGACCAAATCTGGCCTGCGAGTGCTTAGATCTCAGCCATGGGGCCACCCTGGAAACATTGAAGGACCGCCCTGTGGTGCCTCTGCCAGCGAAAATGGATTCCTGAGCTCCGTTTCCGGCTGCAAAGGTCTCCTGCAACCCTCTGCCAGCTTGCTACTACTGCAGGTCACTACTACCGGTTCGCCCGAACCGGTCTGAACCGGCTAGATACCACCTGCTACCCAGCGCATTCAGACCTGTGGCTATAATTTTAGCATCCTTCGCCACCCCTGTGAATTACATGCTAGAACACGCATGACGTCCCCACTGTGAGGTCTAGCCCCCCCCTCCCCCGGTGACTCCTCCCTTCCCTAAGAATCACCCCTGGCTCTAACCCAGGGGTGGGAAATTAATTTTCCCAAGGGGAAACATGATCCTCACATCCTGGACATAAACTGTTTCAACTCCTACCCTCAAAACGACGCTATAGAGCACTGCACACCAGAACAACTAGACACAAGAACAGTTTTTTCCCGAAGGCCATCACTCTGCTAAACAAATAATTCCCTCAACATTGTCAGACTATTTACTAAATCTGCACTACTATTAATCGTCTCATCGTTCCCATCACCAATCTCTTTCCACTTATGACTGTATGACTGTAACTTTGTTGCTGGCAATCCTTATGATTTATATTGATATACTGACCATCAATTGTGTTGTAAATGTTGTACCTTGATGAACGTATCTTTTCTTTTATGTACACTGAGAGCAGATGCACCAAGACAAATTCCTTGTGTGTCCAATCACACTTGGCCAATAAAAATTCTATTCTGTTCTGTTCTGTTCTATTCTATTCTATTCTATTCTATTCTATTCTATTCTATTCTATTCTATTCTATTCTATTCTATTCTATCCAGATTCTATTCTAATTCTATTCTATTCTTTCCAGATCTATTCTATTCTATTCTATTCTATTCTATTCTATTCTATTCTATCCTATCCTATCCTATCCTATTCTATTCTATGAGGCCTTCACGGCTGGAAACGGAGCTCAGGAGCCCATTTGTGCTGGCAGAGGCGCCCCCAACATGAGTGCCATCGAACAGGCTACACCCCCTCTGGCCACACACCCCAGCTGCCCTCCCCCCCAGGTCAAACACAACCCTGATGCGGCCCTCCACAAAATCGAGTTTGACACCCCTGCTCTAAGCTACGAGCCCATCAATCACACACACACACACACACACACACAAACATGCAAAACCCACAAATCCGTCTTTCTGCCGGAAGCTCCCTTTTCCCCCCCAGCCTCTTCAGGATCATCCCGCTCGACAATCCAAAACCTGCAATGCGCCACATTCGCAAGAGAAGCACATTATTGATCATCTGCAACCGGCAAGCAAGACAGACGGTGTGGGCGTTGAGGGCCTGGGCTGCTCGCCAAATGTGCCCCGGATCTTTTACGGCAACTTGATGGGAACGTCACGATTTTCTTGTGTTATCAGGATGCAGAAGCCGGCTTTTGGAAAAGGCCTTGTTTCCGATAATGTGTTCAAATGGCCGTGCTGGATCGCTCCGACACTCGGGGGGGGGAAAAGAAACCGTTTAGGCCCGCTGGGTCAGGCCCGCTGACCGCACGGAACTTCCTCTACCCCGGGAAAAGGACCTTGGTGGAGGGAGAACACAGCAAGGTGGAAAAACAGTGAGGTTCACCCCCTGATCTCATCAGTTGACACCGATCGTAATTCCCTCTCTAAATGTTTGCGGGATATCGTGAAATTTTATTTTTATTTTTTATTTTATTTTATTTTATTTATTTTTATTTGCATTTATATCCCGCCCTTCTCCAAAGACTCAGGGCGGCTTACACTATGTTAGCAATAGTCTTCATTCTATTTTTATATTTATATACAAAGTCAACTTATTGGCCCCCCAACAATCTGGGTCCTCATTTTACCTACCTTATAAAGGATGGAAGGCTGAGTCAACCTTGGGCCTGGTGGGACTTGAACCTGCAGTAATTGCAAGCAGCTGTGTTAATAACAGACTGTCTTAGCAGTCTGAGCCACCAGAGGCCCCTATTTGGTTTGTTCATCTGATTTTTATCCCGGCTTTAGTATTTTATAAATCAAGGTGGCAAATATGTAATACTCTGTCTATTTTCTCCAAAACGTGCCTTCATGTCTAATGCAGGACTAAAACTCCAGGTAATTGGCCCGAGGTCATCCAACTGGCTTTCATGCTTAAGATGGGACTAGAACTCACCGTCTCCTGGTGATTGTTCCAAAGTCACCCAGTTGGCTTTCGTGCCTAAGGTGCGATTAGAACTGGGTGACTTTGGTGATTGGCCCTAAGTTAGCTAGCCAGCTTTCATGCCCGAGACAGGACTAGAACTCACCATCTCCTGGTGATTGGCCCAAAGTCACCCAGTTGGCTTTTCTGTCTAAATCAGAACTAGAATTCACCGTCTCCTGGTGATTGGCCCAAAGTCACCCAGTTGCCTTTTCTGCCTAAGGCAAGACTAGAATTCACAGTCACCTGCTTTCTAGGCCAGCACCTTACCCACTACATCGGACACTATGAAAGTCTCGGTGGAAAGGTTGAAACACAGAAAGAAGCAGTTTGTGAGTTTGCACAAAAGGAAGTCAAAAATGTCAAGATGGCGCGCCGACCGCTGGGCGGGCAATGCCCTGTCCCATTTTTTATATACATTGACTTTCTTGATCTCCTCAAATCCAACCCTTGATCGTTCCGTGAAATACAATTAAGGAAGAAATTCTCAACGTAGGTTATTCCCAGGGGTAGGCTGCTAGGGGTTCGGGAGAACCTCTAGTTAAGATTCTGTGCAATTTGGAGAACCCTCAAATCCCACTCCTGGCTGGCCCCACCCACCCCTCCTCTCCCCTCCCAGGAGACCCCACATGGTCTGTTTTGGATGCAGATAAGTGCACACAGGCTTGGGTAGGGCAAAAAATGCCTACCAGAAGTTTGGGAAGGCCAGAAATGGGCCCGTTTCCAGCCTCCAGAGGGCCTACAGAGCCTGGGGAGGCTGTTTTTGCTCTCCCGGAGGCTCAAGAAACGCCTCCGTAGCCCGGGGAGGGCAAAAACGCCCCTCCCCGTCGTGGCGCAGGAGGCCAATTAGGCCACGCCCACCATGGCCACACCCACCCAGCAACCAGGCAAAGAACCCCTTGCTAAAATTTTTGAAGCCCACCCCTGGATATTCCCCTGGTCCGATCTTCAGCCGGGACCAAGCTTAAAAGAGGGCGAGTAGCGTCCAGCGTCCCTCCGCCGTGGCGAGAAAGTTTGCAAAATGGAGCAAAAACTCTCTCGAGAGAGTTTTGGGCTCAGTTGCGGTCGCAAAGTCGAGGACTTCTTGTCTTCTGCAAAGCGTGCAGCTGGCAGGAAAAACAAAACCCTTCTCATTTGTAACCAGGCATTCTCCAAAATTAGTGTCGGGGTTTTCTTTTGCAGTTGGTGGGCAGAGCCAGAGGGATTAAATGGTATCACTGAACAGGAGACCAACTGGGGAGGAGATGCGGTCTGGCCGAGGTCCAGACGGAAGCATCTCAAGGTCATTATTTGACTGGCAACCCGAGCTTATGCCGATTAAATAGCTTTAGCCTGAGCTTGGCTGTCTTCTAACTGCACACGTAAAGGGCAGAGCTCCAGGGATCCTGGAAGGGTGGGTGGGTGAGGGTCTTTTCTCAACTCTGCCCCTCATTGGTGATGGAGGAGGAGGGGGCTTTTGCATCAAAAGAAGTTTCTCTGGACCAGGGAGTATGGATATGGCTAGTCTAGAAAAAAGGACCAAGGCAGACGTGATAGCTGTGTTCCAATATCTCAGGGGTTGCCCCAAAGAAGAGGGAGTCAAGCTATTCTCCAAAGCACCAGAAGGCAGGACAAGAAGCAAGGGGTGGAAACTCATCAAGGAGAGAAGCAACCTGGGATTTAGGAGAAATTTCCTGGAAGTGAGAACAATAAAACCAGTGAAACGGCTTCCCTCCAGAGATTGCAGGTGCTCCATCACTGGAAGTTTTTAATGGATAACAATTACCAGAGTTGGAAGGGACCTTGTAGGTCATCTAGTCCAACCCCCCACCCCCACCCAAGCAGGAGACCCTAAACCATTTCTGACAGAAGGCAGTCCAATCTTTTCTTGAAAGCCTCCAGTGATGAAGCTCCCACAACTTCCGAAGGCAACTTCTGATCCATTGGTTGATGGTTGTCATTGTCAGAAAGTTCCTTCTCATTTCTAGGTTGAATCTCTCCTTGATCAGTTTCCATCCATTATTCCTTGTCTGCCCTTCGGGTGCTTGGGAGAATAGCTTGACCCCCTTCCTCCTCTCTGTGGCAGCCCCTCAAATATTGGAAGACTTCTATCTTGTCTCCCCTGATCCTTCTCTTCCCTAGACTAACCATGTCTTCAGTCCATCCATGGTTCATTCAGATGTCCGTCTGTCTTCCTTCCTTCCTTCCTTCCTTCCTTCCTTCCTTCCTTCCTTCCTTCCTTCCCTTCCTTCCTTCCTCCCTCCCGCTTTGGAAAAGAGCTTGGCCCCCTTCCTCCTCTCTGTGGCAGCCCCTCAAATATTGGAGGACTTCTATCCTGTCTCTCCTGGTCCTTCTCTTCCCTAGACTAGCCATGTCTTCTGTCCATCCATGGTTCCTTTCTTTCAGATGCCTTCCTTCCTTCCTTCCTTCCTTCCTTCCTTCCTTCCTTCCTTCCTTCCTTCCTTCCTTTCCTTCCTTCCTTCCTTCCTTCCTTCCTTCTGCTTTTGAAAATTGCTCGATCCCCTCCTCTCTCTCTGGCAGCCCCTCAAATATTAGAAGACTGCTATCATGTCTCCCCTGGTCCTTCTCTTCACTAGACTAGCCATGTTTTCTGTCCATCCATGGTTCATTCAGATGTCCGTCTGTCTTCCTTCCTTCCTTCTTTCTTTCCTTCCTTCCTTCCTTCCTTCCTTCCTTCCTTCCTTCCTTCCTTCCATCTTACCTACCTATCTTCCTTTTGCTTTGGAAAATAGCTTGACCCACTCCTCTCTGTGGCAGCCCCTCAAATATTGGAAGATGCTATCATCCTGTCTCCCCTGGTCCTTCTCTTCACTAGACTAGCCATGTCTTCTGTCCATCCATGGTTCATTCAGATGTCTGTCTGTCTGTCTGTCTGTCTGTCTTTCTTTCTTTCTTTCTTTCTTTCTTTCTTTCTTTCTTTCTTTCTTTCTTTCTTTCTTTCTTTCTTTCTTTCTTTCTTTAGAATAGAATAGAATAGAATAGAATAGAATAGGAATAGAATATTCTTGGTGGGCTTGTCCCACCACAAGCCTGTGTAAACGAGGCATTACGAACTCTAGCTGACCAAATCATGGAGGCTGAAGCCAAACACCCTGATTCACTGGCCATTGTTTTGGGAGATCTAAACAAGGCAAACTTAAGGAAAGAACTACCAAAATACTTTCAGCATGTCAATTGTCCCACCAGAGGCAAGAATACTCTAGACCACTGCTACACAACACTAAAAGATGCCTATCGGTCTTTACCACGTGCAGCTGTAGGACACTCTGATCATTGCATGATTCACCTTGTACCTGCTTACAGGCAAAGACTTAAAGCCATAAAACCAATAATTAAATCAGTGAAAACCTGGACGGAGGAATCAGAATTAAAGCTAAAGGCATGTTTTGACTGCACTGATTGGAATATTTTTAAAGATACCTCTGCAGACCTGGATGAACTCACAGATACTGTAACATCATATGTCAGCTTCTGTGAAGACCTATGTGTACCTACAAGGAACCTGCGAATACACAGTAATAACAAACCTTGGTTTACACCTAAACTTAAGCAGCTACGACATTCCAAAGAGGAAGCCTACAGAAAAGGTGATAAAATGCTGTACAATCAGGCCAGAAATGCACTAACAAGGAGATAAGAGCAGCAAAAGAAGCTACTCTGAAAAGCTAAAGAATCAATTTTCAGCAAATGAACCACCAAACATGTGGAAAACTCTTAAAAATATCACCGGCTATGGCAAACCTCCTTCCCAGGCTGAAGGTAATCAACAACTGGCAGATGACCTGAATGAGTTTTACTGCAGGTTTGAAAGGAAACTACAGCCACCTATCTCCACAACCCCCATCTCAGACACACCAACAACAGCCAAGCCTCCTACAACTGACCCCCATTCATTGGGTTCACAACCCTAGTGATCACAGAAAAGGAAGTGCAGGACCTATTTCACAGACAAAAGCCGGGAAAAGCTCCAGGCCCAGACAAGATAACTCCTTCTTGCTTAAAAGTCTGTGCTGACCAATTGGCCCCCATCTTCACCCATATTTTCAATAAATCACTAGAGATGTGCTATGTTCCTTCTTGCTTCAAACGCCTACCATCATCCCAGTGCCAAGAAGCCCACCATCAAGGAACTGAATGACTACAGACCAGTTGCTCTAACATCTGTAGTCATGAAAACCTTTGAAAGGCTAGTGCTTTCCTACCTGAAAACCATCACGGATCCGCTGTTAGACCCTTGCAATTTGCATACCGAGCAAATAGATCAACAGATGATGCTGTTAATATGGCTCTGCACTACATCCTACAACATCTTGAGTCTCCAAAGACTCAGGGCGGCTTACACTATGTTAGCAATAGTCTTCATTCTATTCTATTCTATTCTATTCTATCCAGATTCTATTCTATTCTTTCTTTCCTTCCTTCCATCTTACCTACCTATCTTCCTTTTGCTTTGGAAAATAGCTTGACCCACCTCTCTGTGGCAGCCCTCAAATATTGGAAGATGCTATCATCCTGTCTCCCCTGGTCCTTCTCTTCACTAGACTAGCCATGTTTTCTGTCCATCCATGGTTCATTCAGATGTCTGTCTGTCTTTCTTTCTTTCCTTCCTTCCATCTTACCTACCTATCTTCCTTTTGCTTTGGAAAATAGCTTGACCCACCTCTCTGTGGCAGCCCTCAAATATTGGAAGATGCTATCATCCTGTCTCCCCTGGTCCTTCTCTTCACTAGACTAGCTATGTCTTCTGTCCATCCATGGTTCATTCAGATGTCTGTCTGTCTGTCTGTCTGTCTGTCTGTCTGTCTGTCTGTCTGTCTGTCTGTCTTTCTTTCTTTAGAATAGAATAGGAATAGAATATTCTTGGTGGGCTTGTCCCACCACAAGCCTGTGTAAACGAGGCATTACGAACTCTAGCTGACCAAATCATGGAGGCTGAAGCCAAACACCCTGATTCACTGGCCATTGTTTTGGGAGATCTAAACAAGGCAAACTTAAGGAAAGAACTACCAAAATACTTTCAGCATGTCAATTGTCCCACCACAAGCCTGTGTAAACGAGGCATTACGAACTCTAGCTGACCAAATCATGGAGGCTGAAGCCAAACACCCTGATTCACTGGCCATTGTTTTGGGAGATCTAAACAAGGCAAACTTAAGGAAAGAACTACCAAAATACTTTCAGCATGTCAATTGTCCCACCACAAGCCTGTGTAAACGAGGCATTACGAACTCTAGCTGACCAAATCATGGAGGCTGAAGCCAAACACCCTGATTCACTGGCCATTGTTTTGGGAGATCTAAACAAGGCAAACTTAAGGAAAGAACTACCAAAATACTTTCAGCATGTCAATTGTCCCACCACAAGCCTGTGTAAACGAGGCATTACGAACTCTAGCTGACCAAATCATGGAGGCTGAAGCCAAACACCCTGATTCACTGGCCATTGTTTTGGGAGATCTAAACAAGGCAAACTTAAGGAAAGAACTACCAAAATACTTTCAGCATGTCAATTGTCCCACCAGAGGCAAGAATACTCTAGACCACTGCTACACAACACTAAAAGATGCCTATCGGTCTTTACCACGTGCAGCTGTAGGACACTCTGATCATTGCATGATTCACCTTGTACCTGCTTACAGGCAAAGACTTAAAGCCATAAAACCAATAATTAAATCAGTGAAAACCTGGACGGAGGAATCAGAATTAAAGCTAAAGGCATGTTTTGACTGCACTGATTGGAATATTTTTAAAGATACCTCTGCAGACCTGGATGAACTCACAGATACTGTAACATCATATGTCAGCTTCTGTGAAGACCTATGTGTACCTACAAGGAACTTGCGAATACACAGTAATAACAAACCTTGGTTTACACCTAAACTTAAGCAGCTACGACATTCCAAAGAGGAAGCCTACAGAAAAGGTGATAAAATGCTGTACAATCAGGCCAGAAATGGGCCCGTTCCAGCCTCCAGAGGGCCTCCAGAGCCTGGGAGGCTGTTTTGCTCTCCGGAGGCTCAAGAAACGCCTCCGTAGCCCAGGAGGGCAAAACGCCTCCCCATGGTGCAGGAGGCCAATTAGGCCACGCCCACCATGGCCACACCTACCCAGCAACCAGGCAGAGAACCCCTTGCTAAAATTTTTGAAGCCCACCCCTGGATATTCCCCTGGTCCGATCTTCAGCCGGGACCAAGCTTAAAAGAGGGCGAGTAGCGTCCAGCGTCCCTCCGCCGTGGCGAGAAAGTTTGCAAAATGGAGCAAAAACTCTCTCCAGAGAGATTTGGGCTCAGTTCTTGATCGCATGAGTTGAGGACTTCTTGTCTTCTGCAAAGCGTGCAGCTGGCAGGAAAAACAAAACCGTTCTCATTTGTACCCAGGCATTCTTCTCCAAAATTAGTGTCGGGGTTTTCTTTTGCAGTTGGTGGGCAGAGCCGGAGGGATTAAATGGTATCATTGAACAGGAGACCAACCGGGGAGGAGATGCGGTCTGGCCGAAGTCCAGACGGAAGCATCTCAAGGTCATTACTTGACTGGCAACCCTGAGCTTATGCCGATTAAATAGCTTTAGCCTGAGCTTGGCTGTCTTCTAACTGCACACGTAAAGGGCAGAGCTCCAGGGATCCTGGAAGGGTGGGTGGGTGAGGGTCTTTTCTCAACTCTGCCCCTCATTGGTGATGGAGGAGGAGGGGGCTTTTGCATCAAAAGAAGTTTCTCTGGACCAGGGAGTATGGATATGGCTAGTCTAGTGTAGGAATTTAGCACCCACCCCCCTCCTAGAAGAATGAAATATTTTAGAAAATATTTAAAAAGGCAGAATATATTTCTCTGGATGAGAAATGGAGAAACATGTTTTAAAGACAAAGCAGCTTCCTGACTCCCCCCCCACCTTTGTCAATGGGCCATTAAAGCCTCAACCAAGCACACTCAATTCCCCCATCATTTGCAACACAATAGAACAGAAACTCACCACATGGCAAGGCTCAGGCAAGCTTGAGGGACAACCTACATTGTTAACTAAGACCCCCACCCCCTGGGAGTCTGACAGCCAATCAGGGTACTCTTCCTGTGCCCCAGAAAGTTCAAAGCTCAGAAAAAGCATAAAACCAGGGAGCACACAGGATCTCAGCCCTTTTCTGTTCAGGATCTCAAGCCATGTGATCTTGGCCACCATTAAACCATCTTTCCAAGCAGCCTCCATGTTTCCAGTGTCTTTGTCCCCACTTGGAACTGAACCCAGATGGATATTTCTTCCAACACTAGAAAAAAGGACCAGGGCAGACGTGATAGCAGGGTTCCAATATCTCAAGGGTTGCCACAAAGAAAAGGGAGTCAAGCTATTCTCCAAAGCACCTGAAGGCAGGACATGAAGCAATGGGTGGAAACTCATCAAGGAGAGAAGCAACCTGGGATTTAGGAGAAATTTCCTGGAAGTGAGAACAATAAAACCAGTGAAACGGTTTCCCTCCAGAGATCGCAGGTGCTCCATCACTGGAGGTTTTTAATGGATAACAATTAACAGAGTTGGAAGGGACCTTGTAGGTCATCTAGTCCAACCCCACCCCCACCCAAGCAGGAGACCCCACACCATTTCTGACAGAAGGCAGTCCAATCTTTTCTTGAAAGCCTCCAGTGATGAAGCTCCCACAACTTCCGAAGGGAACTTCTGATCCATGGGTTGATGGTTGTCACTGTCAGAAAGTTCCTTCTCATTTCTAGGTTGAATCTCTCCTTGATCAGTTTCCATCCATTATTCCTTGTCTGGCCTTCTGGGTACTTTGGAAAATAGCTTGACCCCCTTCCTCCTCTCTGTGGCAGCCCCTCAAATATTGGAAGACTTCTATCTTGTCTCCCCTGGTCCTCCTCTTCACTAGACTAGCCATGTCTTCTGTCCATCCATGGTTCATTCAGATGTCTTTCTTTCTTTCTTTCTTTCTTTCTTTCTTTCTTTCTTTCTTTCTTCCTTCCTTCCTTCCTTCCTTCCTTCCTTCCTTCCTCCTTCCTGCCTTCCCTCCCTTCCATTTTCCTCCCTCCCTCCCTCCTTCCTTTCTTCCTTCCTTCCTTCTTTCCTTCCTACCTACCTTCCTTCCTTTCTTTTGCTTTGGAAAATTGCTTGACACCCTCTTCTCTGTGGCAGTCCCTCAAATATGGGAAGGCTGCTATTCTGTTTCCCCTGGTCCTTCTCTTCACTAGACTAGCCAGGTCCAGTTCTGGATTCTAGGATTAGAAGACCTCCAATATCCCTTTCTTTCCTTCCCTCCCTTCCACTTCCTTCCTTCCTTCCTTCCTTCCTTCCTTCCTTCCTTCCTTCCGCTTTGGAAAATAGCTTGACCCCCTTCCTCCTCTCTGTGGCAGCCCCTCAAATATTGGAAGATGCTCTCCTGTCTCCCCTGGTCCTTATCGTCACAAGACTAGCCAGGCCCAGTTCCTGCAACCGTTCATCGTAAGTTTTAGCCTCCAGTCTCCTCATCATCTTGGTTGCTCTTCTCTGCACTCTTTCTAGAGTCTCAACATCTCAACATTTTTAAAGAAGAGACCGGACAACCATTTGTCTGGACTGGTGTAGGATCTCTTGCCTGAGTAGAGGGTGGGACTAGAAGACCTCCAAGATCCCTTCGGCTCTGTACTGAATTGAATTGAGATAAGCTAGTTGGAATGCTCCCTTCGTGGGGGAAAGGAGGCTGCTAATAGAGCTTGCAAACTGCTGAGGACAGTAAGCTGACTTGATTGGCATTAGTGTCCTGAGGTCAAGGATCTTATCCAGGTCATTTGCTAAGCACGTGGATGGCACACCTTGACTGTGAATACAGGTAGTCCTTGACCTATGACCACCATGGAGCCCAAAATAAGACAGCTGTCAAGTGAGTTTTGCCCCATTTTACGACCTTCATTGCCGCAGTTGTTAAATGAATCACAGCAGTCATTAAATGAGAATCAGGGTTGTTAAATGAATCTGGCTTCCTGTTGTGACCCAGGCCCATGTAGTTATTACCAGACGCAATCAGTCCTAAACAAACGTATTTTATTAGAACACCTGAGAAATACTTCATTCTCAGCTTAATCCAAATTAAGTCCAAAACAAAATCCTTTAGAAAAAGTCCTTCGGCCTTATCACAAACCTTTGTCTTCTTTGGCACCCTTCCAAAGGCTTTTCTTGGCAAAGCCCCACGAAGTTCAGAAACAAGAGGTGCCGACTAGAAACAAATGTAGCAACGTTGCTTTCCTACAAAGAGCCCAAGAGCCATTACAGCTCTTTTAAGCCTTATGGGAGGGGCCAATCTTCTCCTGGCCTTACTGCCAAGTCGTCCTTTTTACTTCAGCTGCTCTTGCCTGCTGGCAGTTCTTCTCATGCGTGCACTAGGAACAGGCTCCTCCTGTTCCTCTGCCTCCCTGCTGTCCACCTCTGGAGGCTCCGGAGTCCGCACATCGCTCCCAGATGGCCCTGGCCCCCTCTGTGCCTCCGACGCAGAGCCCTCATCTGGGCCTTCCCCTGACTCCAAGACTGGCCCATGGTCCTCCCCAGCCTCCTTACTGTCTGACTCCGCTGCTAGCTCCACCCTCTGCTAGCAGACCACAATGTTTCCCCATTGTCTTTGCTTGTCAGAAGGTCTCAAAAGGGGATGGCATGACCCCGGGAACACTGCAACCATCATAAATATGAGCCGGTTGCCAAGCGTCTGAATTTGGATCACTTAACCACGGGGAGGCTGCCACGGTCGTAAGTGTGGAAAATCACTATTTTTCCAGTGCCGTTGTAACTTCAAACTGTCAGTGAACGAATGGTTGTAAGTCGCGGATTACCCGTGCTTCCGGTGTATCCAACCTGGGCAACTCTGGACTTCAACTCCCAGAATTCCCAACATAGCTACTTGAGGAATTCTGGGAGTTGAAGTCCGCAAGTTTTAAAATTGCCCAGGTTGGAGACCCCTTATCCAGTGGTGAAATCCAATTTTTTTTTTACTACCGGTTCTGTGGGCGTGGCTTGGTGGGTGTGATGTGGCTTGGTGGGTGTGGCCGGGGAAGGATACTGCAAGATCCCCATTCCCACCCCACTCTGGAGCCAGCCAGAGGTGGTATTTGCTGGTTCTCCGAACTACTAAAAAAAAAAAAAAATTTGTCACAACAATATACACAAACATCATAGATAAAAACAACACATCATGAATGAAATATATATATATATATAAGTAAAAGTATGCAACAGTTATGATAATTTGAAATAATGAAGGGAACAATAGGACAGGAACGGTAGGCACTTTTGTGCTCTTATGCACGCCCCTTATAGTCCTTTTAGGAATGGGGTGAGGTCAATGGTAGACAGTTTTTGGTTGAAGATTTTGGGATTTTGAGTAGAGACTATGGAGTCAGTTAATGAGTTCCAAGCGTTAACAACTCTGTTGCAGAAGTCATATTTTCTGCAATCAAGTTTGAAGCGGTTGACATTAAGTTTGAATTTATTGTTTGCTCTTGTATTATTGCGATTGAAGCTGAAGTAGTCTTTTACAGGAAGTAGTCTTTTACAGGAAGGATATTGCAATAGATGCAATATAAATTTATAAATAAATTTCCGCTACCAGTTCTCCAGAACCTGTCAGAATCTGCTGGATTTCACCCCTGCCCTAATCTACACAGTGTTTTTTGCAGTCCACAACACAGAAGGCCAAGAATGCAATTGAGAGCGGACAAACCACAGCTAAAAGCGCGCTTGTGTTGTGCAGGGGCCAGGCAACAATTGCGCGAAGGCAGAGAGTGGAAAAACTTCCTCCTCTGGAACTTTTCGCTGCGGTGCACGCGCGGGTGCAAGAGCAAAGAAAGGCTGGGCGGGGACCCAGCCCAATCCTTTGCCAATGCCACACCCAGCACCTTTGAGTCACCCCCGAAGGAAAGTCCCGTGAGGGAGCGGCCCAGCCCCAAGCATGCAAGCACACACCTACACACCTGGGTTTGTGTGCGTGCGGCCACGCCCCTCCCTTGCCACACACAGCCACTTTTGTTCTGTGGACAGGAGGCTTCTGTTTCGGACGAAACCGCCTTTCGGCAGCTTGGAGAGACTGCATCAGGGTGTGATCGAGCCAGGCCCACGTGGCTTTCGTGGCATGGGAAGAGCTGAAAAGGAGAAAGGAAGATCAGCTGTCTCCGAATCAGAAACACCCAGTTGAAAGCAGAGTTTAACCCGGTTTCTGACTTCTGCGTATATCAGGCAGCGGGGAAGCTCCGAAGCTAGGAACGCTGCCATCCAGCACATGGACTTCCCTGTCCAGATGTTTTCTTCCAATATTGGGGGGGGGGGGCTGCCACAAAGAAGAGGGGGTGGGTCAGGGGTGAAATTTACTTACCTTCCCTACCGGTTCGGAAGGGGATGTGCACCGTGTGTGCGCATCAGCTCCGTTCGCTCTTGCGCCACCATCATGAAGAACGGTTGCAGGAACTGGGTATGCCTAGTTTAATGAAAAGAAGGACTAGGGGAGACATGATAGCTGTGTTCCAATATCTCAGGGGTTGCCACAAAGAAGAGGGAGTCAAACTATTCTCCAAAGCACCTGAGGGCAGAACAAAAAGCAATGGGTGGAAACTCATCAAGGAGAGAAGCAACTTAGAACTAAGGAGAAATTTCCTGACAGTGAGAACAATTAATCAGTGGAACGACTTGCCTGCAGAAGTTGTGAATGCTCCAACACTGGAAATTTTAAAGAAAATGTTGGATAACCATTCGTCTGGACTGGTGTAAGGTCTCTTGCCTGAGTAGAGGGTGGGACTAGAAGACCTCCAAGATCCCTTCGGCTCTGTACTGAATTGAATTGAAATAAGCTAGGGTTGTTTTTTTTTAGTTGGAATGCTCCCTTCGTGCGGGAAAGGAGGCTGCTAATAGAGCTTGCAAACTGCTGAGGACAGTAAGCTGACTTGATTGGCATTAGTGTCTTGAGGTCAAGGATCTTATCCAGGTCATTTGCTAAGCGTGTGGATGGCACACCTGCTTGACTGTGAATACAGGTAGTCCTTGACCTATGACCACAATGGAGCCCAAAATAAGACAGCTGTCAAGTGAGTTTTGCCCCATTTTACGACCTTCATTGCTGCAGTTGTTAAATGAATCACAGCAGTCATTAAATGAGAATCAGGGTTGTTAAATGAATCTGGCTTCCTGTTGTGACCCAGGCCCAAGTCGTTATTACCAGACGCAATCAGTCCTAAACAAACGTATTTTATTAGAGCACCTGAGAAATACTTCATTCTCAGCTTAGTCCAAATTAAGTCCAAAACAAAATCCTTTAGAAAAAGTCCTTCCTTCTTCTTTGGCACCCTTCCAAAGGCTTTTAAGTTCAGAAACAAGAGGTGCTGACTAGAAACAAATGTAGCAACGTTGCTTTCCTACAAAGAGCCCAAGAGCCATTACAGCTCTTTTAAGCCTTATGGGAGGGGCCAATCTTCTCCTGGCCTTATGCCCTAGTCGTCCTTTTTGCTTCAGCTGCTTTTGCCTGCTGGCAGTTCTTCTCATGCGTGCACTAGGAATAGGCTCCTCCTGTTCCTCTGTGTTCAGGAAATCCGAATCAGGTGTGCCTCTGCAGCTCTGCCAAAGTCCTAGCAAAGTCCTCAGGGCAGGCAGGAGTCCAGAAAGTGACTTCAGCAAGATATGTTTAGACTTTGCCTGACTCAGAGAATGCCAGAAAGCAGATCCTTTATATAGGCCATGGGGTGTGGCTCCATGACTCAGCACTTATCCAGGCCTGCCCCTCCCTTCCTTCTGTTGCCTCCGCCTATCAAGTCTTCTCCAGTCGGCAGCTGTTGGTAATTGACCTTCCTCAAGCTCACATGCTGTGGAGGAGGGGGAGGGGTCTAGTTGCTCCGTTTGCCTGGGCATGGAGCCAGAGCTGGGGGCTGGAGATACTTCCTCCTCTTCAGCCTGTCTGGGCATGGAGCCAGGGCTGAGGCCGGGAGGCATACTAGAACATTCCTCCGTGTTCGGAAGCAGATAAGAAGACCCCGGCTGAGGTGAGATTGGACGAAAAACAACACTCTGCCTCCCTGCTGTCCACCTCTGGAGGCTCCGGAGTCTGCGCATCACTCCCAGATGGCCCTGGCCCCCTCTGTGCCTCCGACGCAGAGCCCTCATCTGGGCTTTCCCCTGACTCCAGGACTGGCCCATGGTCATCCCCAGCCTCCTTACTGTCTGACTCCGCTGCTAGCTCCACCCTCTGCTAGCAGACCACAATGTTTCCCCGTTATCTTTGCTTGTCAGAAGGTCTCAAAAGGGGATGGCATGACCCCGGGAACACTGCAACCATCATAAATATGAGCCGGTTGCCAAGCGTCTGAATTTGGATCACTTAACCACGGGGAGGCTGCCACGGTCGTAAGTGTGGAAAATCACTATTTTTCCAGTGCCGTTGTAACTTCAAACTGTCAGTGAACGAATGGTTGTAAGTCGCGGATTACCCGTGCTTCTGGTGTATCCAGCCTGGGCAACTCTGGACTTCAACTCCCAGAATTCCCAACATAGCTACTTGAGGAATTCTGGGAGTTGAAGTCCACAGGTCAAAAAGGTGCCATAGTTGCCCACCCCTGGACAAAAGGTCTCTGCTTGGGTTATGTTATTAACAGAATAACATAGTTGGAAGGTACCTTGGAGGTCTTCTAGTCCAACCCCATGCTCAGGCAGGAAACTATACCATTTCATTCAAATGGTGGTCCAATCTCTTCTTTAAAACCTCCAGTGTTGAAGCACCCACGACTTCTCGTGGCAAGCAGTTCCACTGATTCATTGTTCTCACTGTCAGGAAATTCCTCCTTAGTTCTAAGTTGCTTCTCTCCTCGATGAGTTTCCATCCATTTCTTCTTGTCCTGCCGTCAGGTGCTTTGAAGAATAAGTTGACCCCCTCCTCTTCTTTGTGGGAAATAGAACTGGAAATAAAATAGCATCTGGGAATAACTCAGTGTATGAAAAGAAAGAAGCCGATAAAAGAATATAGCTCAGGGTTGAAATGAGGGATCGGTGTACTCTGTGCTTAGTGGTTTTCTTACAGATGTTTCATTACCCAACTAGGAGTGGGGTGTTTAGAGAGGAGGAGGAGGAGGTAGAACTCACAACTGCCTCTGTTAGCTATTCCATTATAGTCATAAGTCGCGGATTACCCGTGCTTCTGGTGTATCCAGCCTGGGCAACTCTGGACTTCAACTCCCAGAATTCCCAACATAGCTACTTGAGGAATTCTGGGAGTTGAAGTCCGCAAGTTTTAAAATTGCCCAGGTTGGAGACCCCTTATCCAGTGGTGAAATCCAATTTTTTTTTTACTACCGGTTCTGTGGGCGTGGCTTGGTGGGTGTGATGCGGCTTGGTGGGCGTGGCAGGGGAAGGATACTGCAGGATCCCCATTCCCACCCCACTCTGGAGCCAGCCAGAGGTGGTATTTGCTGGTTCTCCGAACTACTCAAAAAAAATTTTTTTTTGTCACAACAATATACACAAACATCATAGATAAAAACAACACATCATGAATGAAATATATATATATATAAGTAAAAGTATGCAACAGCTATGATAATTTGAAATAATGAAGGGAACAATAGAACGGTAGGCACTTTTGTGCTCTTATGCATGCCCCTTATAGTCCTCTTAGGAATGGGGTGAGGTCAATGGTAGACAGTTTTTGGTTAAAGATTTGGGGATTTTGGGAAGAGACCACAGAATCAGGTAATGAGTTCCAAGCGTTAACAACTCTGTTACAGAAGTCATATTTTCTGCAATCAAGTTTGAAGCAGTTGATATTAAGTTTGAATCTATTGTTTGCTCTTGTATTATTGCGATTGAAGCTGAAGTAGTCTTTTACAGGAAGTAGTCTTTTACAGGAAGGATATTGCAATAGATGCAATATAAATTTATAAATAAATTTCCGCTACCAGTTCTCCAGAACCTGTCAGAATCTGCTGGATTTCACCCCTGCCCTAATCTACACAGTGTTTTTTGCAGTCCACAACACAGAAGGCCAAGAATGCAATTGAGAGCGGACAAACCACAGCTAAAAGCGTGCTTGTGTTGTGCAGGGGCCAGGCAACAATTGCGCGAAGGCAGAGAGTGGAAAAACTTCCTCCTCTGGAACTTTTCGCTGCGGTGCACGCGCGGGTGCAAGAGCAAAGAAAGGCTGGGCGGGGACCCAGCCCATTCCTTTGGCAATGCCACGCCCAGCACCTTTGAGTCACCCCCGAAGGAAAGTCCCGTGAGGGAGCGGCCCAGCCCCAAGCATGCAAGCACACACCTACACACCTGGGTTTGTGTGCGTGCGGCCACACCCCTCCCTTGCCACACACAGCCACTTTTGTTCTGTGGACAGGAGGCTTCTGTTTCGGACGAAACCGCCTTTCGGCAGCTTGGAGAGACTGCATCAGGGTGTGATCGAGCCAGGCCCACGTGGCTTTCGTGGCATGGGAAGAGCTGAAAAGGAGAAAGGAAGATCAGCTGTCTCCGAATCAGAAACACCCAGTTGAAAGCAGAGTTTAACCCGGTTTCTGACTTCTGCGTATATCAGGCAGCGGGGAAGCTCCGAAGCTAGGGATGCTGCCATCCAGCACACGGGACTTCCCTGTCCAGATGTTTTCTTCCAATATTGGGGTGGGGGCTGCCACAAAGAAGAGGGGGTGGGGCAGGGGTGAAATTTACTTACCTTCCCTACCGGTTCTGAAGGGGATGTGCACCGTGTGTGCGCATCAGCTCCGTTCGCTCTTGCGCCACCATCATGAAGAACGGTTGCAGGAACTGGGTATGCCTAGTTTAATGAATAGAAGGACTAGGGGAGACATGATAGCAGTGTTCCAGTATTTGAGGGGCTGCCCCAAAGAAGAGGGAGTCAGGCTGTTCTCCAAAGCACCTGAATGCAGGACAAGAAGCAACAGATGGAAACCAATCAAGGAAAGAAGCAACTTAGAACTAAGGAGAAATTTCTGACAGTGAGAACAATTAATCAGTAGAACAACTTGCCTCCAGAAGTTGTGAATGCTCCAACACTGGAAATTTTAAAGAAAATGTTGGATAACCATTTGTCTGAAGTGGTGTAAGGTTTCCTGCCTGCGCAGGGGGTTGGACTAGAAGACCTCCAAGGTCCCTTCCAACTCTGTTGTTGTTGTTGTAGTTATTATTATTATCATCATCATCATCACGTCCAATTTTGGACCCTCTGCGCATTCACAAAGCCTTCTGCTCATGCGCAGAGGGTCAAAAACATGTTAGGTAAAGGTAAAGGTCCCCCTCGCACATACATGCTAGTCGTTGCCGACTCTAGGGGGCATGCTCATCTCCGTTTCAAAGCCGAAGAGCCAGCGCTGTCCGAAGACGTCTCCGTGGTCATGTGGCCGGCATGACTCAACGCCAAAGGCGCACGGAACACTGTTCCCTTCCCACCAAAGGTGGTCCCTATTTTTTTCTACTTGCATTTTTTATGTGCTTTCGAACTGCTAGGTTGGCAGAAGCTGGGACAAGTAACGGGAGCTCACCCCGTTACACGGCAGCACTAGGGATTCGAACCGCCGAGCTTCCGCCTTTCGATCAACAAGCTCAACATCCTAGCTATTGAGCCACCGCGTCCTTTAAAAACATGTTACTTCCTGGTTAAAACCAGGAAGTAATGAAGTCTGGGCAGTTGGGCAAAGGCTCGCATTGTCACCGCTACCAGTTCGCTGGACCACGTACCGCCGCCGTTACCAATTTGCCTGAATCAGAGAGAGCCAGTAGAATATCACCCCTGGGATGGGGTCCACCTATTCTCCAAAGCCCCTGAAGGCAGGACAAGAAGCAACGGATGGAAACCAAGCAAGGAGAGAAGCAACCTAGAACTAAGGAGAAATTTCCTGAGAGTGAGAACAATGAACCAGTGGAACAAATTGCCACTAGAAGTTGTGAATGCTCCAACGCTGGAAATTTTTTCAAGAAGAGATGGCTGGCTCAGGAATTCTGGGAGTTGAAGTCCACAGGTCGAAAAGGTGCCATAGTTGCCCACCCCTGGACAAAGGGTCTCTGCTTGGGTTATGTTATTAACAGAATAACATAGTTGGAAGGTACCTTGGAGGTCTTCTAGTCCAATCCCATGCTCAGGAAGGAAACTATACCATTTCATTCAAATGGTGGTCCAATCTCTTCTTTAAAACCTCCAGTGTTGAAGCACCCACAACTTCTCGTGGCAAGCAGTTCCACTGATTCATTGTTCTCACTGTCAGGAAATTCCTCCTTAGTTCTAAGTTGCTTCTCTCCTCGATGAGTTTCCATCCATTTCTTCTTGTCCTGCCGTCAGGTGCTTTGAAGAATAAGTTCACCCCCCCCCTCTTCTTTGTGGGAAATAGAACTGGAAATAAAATAGCATCTGGAATAACTCAGTGTATGAAAAGAAAGAAGCCGATAAAAGAATATAGCTCAGGGTTGAAATGAGGGATCGGTGTACTCTGTGTTTAGTGGTTTTCTTACAGATGTTTCATTACCCAACTAGGAGTGGGGTGTTTAGAGAGGAGGAGGAGGAGGAGGAGGTAGAACTCACAACTGCCTCTGTTAGCTATTCCATTATAGTCATAAGTTGAGGACTACCTGTAGAATCACCCTGGCTGCATCCTGGGCCAAAGGCAGGAGTGCTATTCACTTACTTTCCCTGTAAGTAAGCGGTTCGCAAATTTAATTAATTAATTTATTTATTTATTCATATTTTTATACCGCCCTTCTCCGAAGACTCAGGGCGGTGTATAGCCAATAAAACGACAAGAATCCCCAAAAATTTAAAATACACTATCAAATTTAAAAAACTGATTCAATCGCTGTAACATTAAAATATTAGCTAAAATTTATCAAAACTAAAACCTAGGTAAAACCCTATAAAAAACCCACTAAAATCCCCATACTAAAATCAATCAGGCCAGCCCCGCTTGGTGAAAAAAGAAAGTCTTGAGCTCACGCTTAAAGGTCCGGAGATCAGGGAGGAGACGGAGTCCCACCGGCAGCTCATGTGAGCACGCGCATGTCCATTCATGCGCGTGTCCTTCCACGTGCATGCGTCCGGCATCAAAAAACGTGCCTAAATAGGACGGCATAGACCCAGGGCGGGTGGGCTAGTCCACCCTTGATTTTCATTACCGGTTCGGGCGAACCGGTCTGAACCAGTTGAATGCCACCTCTGGCCAAAGGATGCTAAGAAGGAGACAATGGGTGATGGAAAGACCCATCCAAGCCAGAGAGAGAGAAAACGATAACTTCATTTTCTTGGCTTCTCCTCTTTGAGGGTCACTAAGCAACAGTCATAAGTCGAGGACTATCTGTAATAAAAATCGGCAAGACTGGGGACTCCCCCCCCTCCACCAAGCACACGTGTGTAGTGAGACTCAAAAGTTTTTTAAGTGACGAGATTTTTAAGTAAATTAGTCTCTTGTATGAATGCATAGGGTCTTGCAGTATAGTATCCCCAAGTTGGAGTCCACCAGATGTGCTCTGGAAATTTAGATATATTTTTTTGGCCCAACACATCTGGAGTGCTGGGTTCAAGAGGCTGGTTTAGCATTCACCCTTGGACACTGCAAGGCTTATTAACCAATTCTCACTGGAGAGCTTGCTTTGAGCTGCGTTGGTTTTTGTTCTAACTTAGCTGGGTTTGGTGCTCTCAGCTGTTTTCGGAGATGAGGAAAGAAAGAAAGAGAAAGAACGAAAGAACGAAAGAACGAGAAACAAAGAAAGAAAAACAGAAAGAGAAAAAAAGAAAGAGGAAAAAAGGAAGGAGAAAAAAAAAGAAAGAAACAGAAAGAAAGATAGAGAAAAAGAAAAAAAAAGAAGGAAGGAAGGAAGAGAAACAAAGAAAGAAAAAGAAAGAGAAAAGAAAAAGAAAGAAAGAAAAGGAAGGAAGAAAGAAAGAAACAGAAAAAAGAGAAAGAAAGAAAGAGAAAGAGAAGGAAGGAAGGAAGGAAGGAAGGAAGGAAGGAAGGAAGAAAGGAAGGAAGGAAGGGCTGGAAGAAATATCTAGGTCCAGTTCCAAGCCAGGAAAAAGGCACTGGAGAAAAAATGGAGGCTGGGGGTTGATTGAAAAGGGGGTCCATTTATTGATGAAGCAGAACCACCAAGCACATGGTTCTAGGTTGCTGACCACATGGAGTTGAGAGTGAGGGGTTTTTATACTTTTTCTTGGGCTTTGCACTTGAGCTTCCTGTTCCTGTGCAAGAACGTGTATTCTATTGGCTGTTGTCAGACTCCCATGGGGCCATGTAGGGTTCATGTTTGTCTGACCTAAGTTTGGTTGAAGTTTGGAGGGTGATTCACTGAAGGGGCTTGTTGGACAATTCCTATTGTGGCTGAGGGCTAAACCCTCACAAGCCTAACTCCCACAATCCAACTAGTGTTCTACACATGCTAAATTTCCTTCCTGTCTTCCTCTTCTATCTTTCTCTTTCATTTCCTTCCTTTCCCCCTTTCTTTTTCTTCCTCCCTCCCTCCCTTTCTTCCACCAACTAATTCTATTGTCACTTCGAATGTGCACCAATCAGCATATATTAAAATGAAATTTGGTTGCATCCGGCTGTCAAAGGGTCACCACCTTCAATATACACCACATAAACACGACTAAATAAATAAATAAAAATTATGCATATACCAACATACCTACATATATTATAATATGACACAGATAAATAACACAGTCTAGTTCGGATGTATAAATGTAAATGGCAAGAAAAACTCTCCCTCCCTCCCTCCCTCCCTTCCTTCTTTCCTTCCTTCTCTCCTTCCCTCCCTTCTTCTTTCCTTCCTTCTCTCCCTCCCTCCCTTCCTTCCCCCCTCCCTCCTTCCCTCCTTCCTTCCTTCCTCCCTCCCTCCCTTCCTTCTTTCCCTCCCTCCTCCTTCTTTCCTTCCTTCTCTCCCTCCCTCCTCCTTCCCTCCCTCCTTCCTCCTTCCTTTCCTTCCTCCCTCCCTCCTTCCTTCTTTCTCCCTCCTCCTTCTTTCCTTCCTTCCCTCCCTCCTTCCTTCCCCTCCCTCCTTCCTCCTTCCTTCCTTCCTCCTCCTCCTTCCTTCTTTCCTTCTTTCTCTCCTCCTCCCTCCTTCTTTCCTTCCTTCTCTCACTCCTTCCCTCCCTCCCTCCTTCCCTCCTTCCTTCTTTCCTTCCTTCCCTCCCTCCCTCCTTCCTTCCTTTTCCTTCCTTCCTTCCTTCCTTTCATCCATCCATCCATCATCATCCACCCATTGTCTCTCTCTTCCCTTTTTCCCTTTCCCCTCCCTCCCATTTTCAGGTCTTGCCCCTTGTCACACGAGGAATATATTTCCATACTGCAAACCGTACAGGAAGCCACCTGCAGCCAAGGCACATTTGCTAAATGAGCTTCCAACCAACCCAGCCCAGGTTCCAACCTGTTCAAGAACACCTGGGGAATTTGCATGAGCAAACAGGAAGCAACGGACAAAGCTCTTTGCCAGCGAGATCTCAGCAGCTGCAGCCTTCCTGATAGCTCTGGGTCATGGCAATATAATGGCCCCACATGGGATGCTGCTATTCCATTCACCTACGTATCTGAACCAAAGAAAAACCAAAGACACACAGATAGACTGGGGGAAACCAGGCTTAATAGCAGTGACTGTGAGAGGGATCTCGGAGTCTTAGTGGACAACCAGCTAAATATGAGCCAGCCGGGTGCAGCGGCAGCCAAAAAAGCCAATGCAATCCTAAACTGCATTAACAGAGGGATAGACTCAAGATCACACGAAGTGTTAATACCACTTTATAATGCCTTGGTAAGGCCACACTTGGAATATTGCATCCAGTTTTGGTCGCCACGATGTAAAAAGGATGTTGAGACTCTAGAAAGAGTGCAGAGAAGAGCAACAAAGATGATTAGGGAACTGGAGGCTAAAATATATGAAGAACGGTTGCAGGAACTGGGTATGTCTAGTTTAATGGAAAGAAGGTCTAGGGGAGACACGATAGCAGCCTTCCAATATCTCAGGTGTTGCCACAAAGAAGAGGGAGTCAAGCTATTCTCCAAAGCACCTGAAGGTAGAACAAGAAGCAATGGGTGGAAACTGATCAAGGAGAGAAGCAACTTAGAACTAAGGAGAAATTTCCTGACAGTGAGAACAATTAATAAGTGGAACAATTTGCCTGCAGAAGTTGTAAATGCTCCAACACTGGAAATTTTTAAGAAAATGTTGGATAGCCATTTGTCTGAAATGGTGTAGCGTTTCCTGCCTCGGCAAGGGGTTGGACTGGAAGACCTCCAAGGTCCCCTCCAACTATTATTATTATTATTATTATTATTATTATTATTATTATTATTATTATTATTATTATTATCATCATCATCATCATCATCATCATCATCATCATCATCATCATGTGAGGTATTAATACCACTCTATAAAGCCTTAGTAAGACCACACCTAGAATACTGCATCCAGTTTTGGTCACCACACTATAAAAAAGATGTTGAGACTCTAGAAAAAATGCAGAGAAGAGCAACCAGGAGGATTTAGGGGACTGGAGGCTAAAACATACAAAGAACGGTTGCAGGAACAGGGCCTGGCTAGTCTAGTGAAGAGAAGGACTAGGGGAGACAGGATAGCAGCCTTCCAATATGTGAGGGGCTGCCCCAGAGAGGAGGGGTGACCCCAACACTGGGGAGCAAGGAGCAACCGGGTTTTACATTGAATCTCTGCTACCCCCTTTTAAACCAGAAAAGGTGTGAAATAAGATGCACAACCAGGATAGTTAAAATGCCATTAACTGATGGCAGTTAACTGATGATTCATGCAACGTCTATATCTAGCAAATGGGCAAATTCAGTAAAGGCAGTCCTTAGTTTACATTACAACCATTCGTTTAGTGACCATTCGGAGTTACAACAGCACTGGAAAAAGCGACTTATGACCGTTTTTCACACTTACAACCGTTGCAGCATCCCCATGACTACATGTTCAGAATTCAGACGCTTGGCAACTGGTTCCTATTTATGACGGTCGCAGTGTCTCGGGGGTCACGTGATCCCCTTTCGCGACCTTCTGACAAGCAAAGTCAATGGGGGAAGCCCGATCGCCTTAACGTCCCTGTTCCTAACTTAACCACTGCAAGTGATTCGCTTAACAACGGTGGGAGGAAAGATTGTAAAACGGGGCAAAACTCACTTAACAACTGTCTCGCTTAGCAACGGAAACTTTGTGCTCAATTCGTGGTCATAAGTTGAGGACTGCCTGTAACCGGGTTAGTTCTATGACCAAGTTAAGCAGTGTTAGTATGGCTTTCGGCACCAGTATTTTTACTTCCAGCCACTTACATCGAAGCGTATTCAGGGGTGGGGCTGCTAGGGGTTCATAGGGGTTTAGGAAAACCTCTAGCTAAGTTTGTGTGCAGTTTGGAGAACCCCCAAATCCTACTCCTGGCTGGCCCCGTCCACCCCACCCCTCCCAGGAGTCCCCACGCGGCCCGGTTTGGATGAAGATATGTGCAGGGTGTGCGCAGAGGCTCGGGGAGTGTGAAAAACAGGCCTATGGAAAGTTTGGGAAGGCCAAAAATGGGCCCGTTTCCGGCCTCCAGAGAGCCTCCAGAGCCTGGGGAGGCTGTTTTTGCCCTCCCGGAAGCTCGAGAAAATCCTCCAGAGCCCAGGGAGGGCAAAAAGCTGTGGTGCAGGAGGCTGACTAGACCAGGGGTCTCCAACCTTGGTCCCTTTAAGACTTGTGGACTTCAACTCCCAGAGTTCCTCAGCCAGCAAAACTCTGGGAGTTGAAGTCCACAAGTCTTAAAGGGACCGAGGTTGGAGACCCCTGGACTAGACCACGC